>NC_142338.1:40201875-40507500 GCF_054954075.1 Amborella trichopoda
CCAAGGCTTTAAAATTCGGCGAATCAGATCGGAATCGGTCAATCCGAATAGGGAATCGGTCGGGCCAATCTGGATCCCGATAAATATCGGGAACCGGCCGGGTCACTCTACGGGCCGGCCAGTTCCCACCGGTTCTCTAACAAAACCAGCCGGTCAGGAGAACCGGCGACTCAGTCCTGAATCGGTTGAACAATATATCATTCTTTTGTTAGCAAAGACAAACCCAACATCTTTTACTGTGGCCCCACCCCCTTGGGCAGCCACATCATAAACTCGCATCTTTAAGCCTTTTACACTTGACACCTCAATGCCCTCAAGTCCTCAATACCTTTTTAATAGCCCCACCCCACCTCATTACTCTTGAACTTGCCCAATGTGGGACTAACCAAGACTTCCCTACATTTAGACATCGAGTTCTAATAAAATATTATCTCCAATGCTTTCTACTATGTTCGTGAAACATTATAGAAATTTCAAAAAGGGTAAGCTCAAGTCATCGGTCATCCACAAGTTTCTATTGATAGAAGAATACAAATGCAGAAGCTATCGCGAAGAAATGCAGAAGCTATCGCGAAGCAGTGTGAAAAAATAGGCATAACATGCAAAAGAAATATGTTAAGGTACAAAGTCGATGACTAGTATAGTATTATTTAGAATTACTGCTTTTACTTGTGGATAAAAAAAATAAACTTTTACTTATTGTAACTCATGGTATATAGGTGAAGGTTTTTATGAGGTGCTCTTCTTATACTATAGAAATAAGGTGCATCTCTAAATTTTGCCTATAGATGTAGTTCCGGTATTCAAAACTCCATATCAGCTTGAAAATTTATTTTCAATCCTAGTCATGAAATTTAAAATCCCAAAATTCCAAAATGGTACAGCTTAAACAGATTTATAAATGCTTGAAGACCTTGAAAACCATCGTCTCTCTCTCTCTCTCTCTCTCTCTCTCTCTCTCTCTCTCTCTACCACCACTAAAGAGAGAGAGAGAATCAAGTAAGTTTTGCCAAGGCTTAGGAGTTTGGACAACGAAACCAACAATTTGTAATTATATAAAAAGTAAAGGGACAATCACCTAGATTTTCCTGTTTTTCCTTTAAAACCAAACAATCTTAAAGTAGATCTTTTGCTACCATATCATTACTTCAAAATTCAAATGGCATATAGCCACCATAAAACATCAATATCTTTCTCATCACATCACAAACAACACCAAATACATGAAAACTAAGATTATTAGAGCAAACAAACAAGTAGTACAAAACAGAGAGTAAATAAAACAATTAAAAATAAAAAGGATGAATAGTATGTTTCTTTCAAAAATTAAAACTCCTAAGTTAATACAAAACTAAAAAAATAAAATGAGTTAGAGAGATCCATTTTATTGCCATGAGTTGTATTTTAAATTTCATTTTGATTATAAAATGAATTTAATAGACAACAAATCAGACATGAAACAGATTCTCAGTATTTCCATATTTTTGACACAATAGGGGAAAATCATAGTGTAATTACCACTAATTTTTTTAAAATAAAAAAAACTAGACTTTTAAGAAATTATAGTGTTTTTTGAAAGGGATTGTCAACAAAGAGACCATTTATCTTTTGTACATGGAGGTCACCATCATTCCGACTCATTAGATGTCAAATTGGATGGTTTGGGGTGAGTAACAAAGTCCAAGAATTTTATTTTTGAACTTTGTGTTTATTCAATGACACTCTTACAACCACCCATTTTGAAATTTAAGGGACTAGAGTGATTGTGACCTCCAGGTTAAAAGGTCTCTTTGTAAACAATCCCTTTTTGAAATTTGTTTGAGGCCGAAACTCGCCGATCCGGCCGTTTTTCCGAGCCGGATTACCGATCCACGAATCCGACATGGTTTATAAGGTGGCCGATCCGGGTCACCGATCCATTCTTTTAAACTGTGTTTGAAACTAAGACTCAGAAAAAGTAACCTGCTTTTCAAAGGATGGAAGCAAAGCAACCCACATAGGAATAACATTGTTCAACATTTAACACCATGGACCACTTAGAACACCAAAAACATGCAGCTCCAGAAACATTTGTCAAAAGATATTTATTTATTGCAATTTTGCAGAACCCACAATTTAAAAGCTACTCAAACTCCATGAATTTACAGAAAGAAATATTTATTGCGATTTCACAGCACCCATGATTTAAAAGCAACTCAAACACCATGAATTTACAGAAAGAAATATTGTGGTACATGAACCTTCTTTTAAAAAATATTATATACTTACACCACTCATTATTAATCAAATTCAAAGTTATATTATTTAATACCTATCAAAACCCATAAAATTTTCAAATATAAATTTTTGAAAAGGTTACGATTCACTACTTTAACCACTTTCGACCCAAGGACAATATAAAATAGGTTTTTTATATTGTTAATAATGAAAAAATACGGACGAGGTTACTATCGATCATTTTTTAAAATAATGAGTATCAGAAAAAGGGAACCACCTAGTTGGAGTGCATGGGGATAACAGCAAGGTACGGAGGACTTGATAGTTAATTAGAAGGAAAAAAAATAGGATTCAAACACGGAAACACCAGAGTGTGACTCATAAAATAGCAATGATTGAATAAATAGGGAGCACAAAAACTCACTGATTTACAGGCGGTAGCTTCAAGACAACTGAGAAAATCTTCTCAAGAATCCCCATGACCATGGTTTCCTTCAATGGAGGCTTGTTTTCATCAGACTCATTGGACTCAGCTGCAGAGCGTGTCAGGTTACTCTGTTTCTTAAGCAATGCCGTCCCAAACCCTGCAGCCCAAACCTGTTGACCATCCTCAAGATATGTCAGCAAGAACTCAAGTTTGCATCATATATGCAATTGAAATTGGAAAGTCAAGATAAAAACTACACCTTCAGCATGTGTATGGCGAAAAATTAATGGAATTACAACACAAGGGTTTGAAACTACTGTATTTTTTTATTTACAACCTGCGGATTTAGTTTTGGCTCTGGTCCAGAGTCAACTACACATCCTTTGATCTTCTCAATCAGGCCTTCTCTCATTAGCAAGTTCTCAAGTATGACACCGTAACTACATAAACCATGAGAGAGATAGAATCAGAACACTATAATGCAACTTAAATGGATAAGCAAGAAGTATGGAACTTCCAAAAACCGTGTTAACTATAGAAGTAGTATAATAATGCCATTGCAATACCTGATAGGCCAGGCATGTAGTATAATAATGCCGATGCAATACCTGATAGGCGAGGCATTTTTTACTCTATTTAACACCTTTTTTTATACTGTTAAAAAAGAAAAAGAAAATAACATAGGTCTTTCTCACGTGTAATTTTCCGTAGCCATGAAACTAATGCCATCTGTGTTTCTTGTACCCAATCAGGAAATCGAGCGGAGCCCAAGAGTTATGATTGAATGCTACATGGGTTTCTCACAATGGAAGAGGGAACAAGATAAAATTGTCAGAGGAGTGCAGAAGACGCAGATTTGTTTGAATGTTGAGGCTGCATGCCATTCAAGTTCACACAATAAAGGAGAAACAATTTTTTATTTTTTTTTTGGGGAGGGGGGGGAGGAAATAGGTTTTGGGAGATCAAAGCCATCGCACACCACAAATTTGTTTGAAGAAAAATAACATTTCAGAAATGGTGAAAGGGAAATATTGGTGCATACAATAGAAAAGAATGCATGGGACAAAAAAGATGTTCCTCACAAAAATGGGGCAGAAACGAATTTCTAGCAGAACTCAGATTTTTGGTAGGTAACAGTTTAAGCAGTCATGGTACCCATAAGTAGCAGGAAATAGCTCAGAAGTATGATATCTCAAACATGAGAAATGAAACAAAAAAGAGCCAAAAGGAGAGGTGAATAAAAAATCGCTTACCCAATACTCGTTGGATTACAATTATGATATTCAATTAAGAACAGAAGTATCCAATCACTCACTTCTTTCATGAATTCCTCAGTTTTCACCATATTCATACACTCAAAGAATTTCCATACCAGAATGGACAATAAGAACGGTTCCAGATGTCGGAAAAGCACATCATAATATTGTTAATTATTGAATGTTTGTACGAGCATACCACATATTACATCATTCATTTATTAATACTATTTCCTGTGTCTTTTGTGTGGTATAAAGTGTTTAAGTCATCAACTTAATCAAATGAATTTCACTGAAGAAAAGAAAATTGAAGCAAATGGGGAAACACATCATAGCCCAATGGTTAAATCCAATAATGCCTATAACCTCTCCATGAATACTGATCATTAATGCAACAAATTGAGCATATAAAATTGCCTAAAAAATGGAGATTTTGAGAAGCACCGCCCCATGATCATACTTAGGAATTGGCAAACAGAACTGCAAGCAATATCGTAAAACACGTATAAAATAGAAGAAGGTAATGAATGAATTGGAATGTAAAAGGGTACATACGTAAGCCACCCAGCATTGCTGAAAGTGTGGAAAAGCAAGCACCTCTCCCTTCCATCAACCTCCTTCACAGATAACCAGCTCACAAGCTCCTGAGTTAGGTCTCTAATCAAGTCTTCGACCCCAAACCCTAGCCCTAGCTTAAGCCTGAATACATCTTTCACAGGAACAACAAAGGTAATAGCTCGAATTCCCCTCGACAAGTACCAGTCTGCATATTTCTTTAAATGCTTCTGTTGGGCACCAAGCCAACCCAGTAAAACCACCCCCATTACAGGCCTCTTATCACTAGAAACCCCTGTTTCAAAGCCATCACTATCTCTCCAATGCCATTTATGATACCTCCTTTCATCCATACTCAAAGAAGAGAGACCGAGGCTGCTGCTCCCTGAATACGAATGAGATAAGAAGGAAGAAACCATGGAAGAGAGAAAATAATCCCTAGGGATTAGATTGAGTAGAGACATCGAACCATTACTGTGAAATAATGAATCAGTTGCAGAAGCTCCAGTACATGAACTCGAGGTTATTCTATGGAAATGGGAGGAGATTAGGGCTAGGCTTCTGGGTTTTAACGAAGGGTTGGGACTATCGGGGGGACACAATCTAGCGCGAAAATGGGGGTTTGGTTTGTGAAGGATTAGAGGGCGAGAAGTGAGTCTATTGAGCACGGTTCTTGCAGGCGGGTCCATGCCGAGAACCAGAAGAGAGAGAAAATAGTTAAAATCTATGAGATTTTTATGGATCAAAAAATAATCTATGAGATTTTAGAGTGAGAAATTCAAATAGTGGGCAACTAGAGAGAAGAAGAATCAAAAGCATTTCACGGGAAGAATCGCCACTGCAGGACTGAACTGCTCCCTATAAATCAGTGGGAAAAAACAGCATGCTAGGGTGCTAGCAACTAGCTCGTCCATTGGATACACCTTATGAGCAGAGAATAGAATTAAGTCCTCACCTGTGGAAGGTGGAGAACGGATACTGCAAATATACATGACGTGTATACTCTATTTTCTCATTAGCATATTGAAACCCGTAGGACCCTCCCCATTAGCATATTGAAACCCGTAGGACCCTCCCCTCGTATACTTTTAACCATTAAATTTGGCACGGGTTAAGAAAAAAAAAAAAATCTAAGTTTCACATACTTATTATAACTTTTTTTTTTTAGAGAGTGGTGTCAAATTTAATAGTGATCCTTTGAGATCCTACACATATGAATGAAAAAAGATCTTATACGATTATTTCTCATTGAACAAGCTCCACTTCTGGACACAAATGCGTCTTGGGACACATCTATTCTAGACTACCACTATCTATTTAAAGAAATTAAAGTAAAAATGTATGGTTTGTATAGACTCGCCTTCAAATAGTATCGAGAAATATAGTTTCAATACTTTAAATCTTTGTGATAGCCTTAAATGTATTTTTATTTTGAATTATAAAATTTAAAGCTTCAAAAATAGTGTAGATCGATGAAAATCTTGAAAAATTGACAATCCAAAAATGCGTTACAAGATAGATAATTTGCAAAACTTGGAATCCATTTTTTCTCTCATGTTTATGTATCTTGATGTCGAGACGATCAATTTGAGGATATTTGAACATCAAAACAACCTCTTTTAATGAAATTTTTGAGGTGGGCTCTAATTTGATTGTTTACGGCCTCATATTTATATAAACTTTTTCCAAAAGTAAAAGTAAAAAAAGATTGCATATCTTTAAAAAAAGGTATACTCAAAAGACTATTTACTTTAGGTTACAATCACTCTTGTCCCTTGGATTTCAAATTGGGTGGTCATAAGAGCGTCATTAAATAAACTCAAAGCTCAAAAATTGAATTTTTCAAACTTTGTTATAGCTTAAGTCATCCAATTTGACATATAATGAGTAAGAGTGATTGTAACCTCTTTATAATAATGAGACCATTTATCTTTATTACAAAAAGGTCACAATCACTGCTGCTCATTAAATATCAAATTGTATAGCTTTGGATAGTTACGAGGTTTTTATCTTTCTTTAACTTTGAGTTTTTTCATTAACACTCTTACAACCACCCAATTTGAAGAGTCATTTTATAAACACTCTTACCACCACCCAATTTGAAATCTAAAAGACAATAATAAAATTTGTGCTCTATAAATAGTTCATCTTTTTCTTTTCTTTTTTTGTCTGTTTATTTTAACTCTACAAGGATTATTAGATCGACAGTGAGCCCCAAATGCGTGGATCTGAAGCTAACAGTGTTTTAAAACATATTTTGGGTCTTAAATCCTTGAAAACTACTGTAGGTGCATGAGCAATCAGACACAGGCAGAACTTCGCATTTTGTCAAGGGTCAGGTTAGTATTGGTTGAAATGGGATTGAGGGATTGATGGTTAGGGGGGCTGATGTCCCAACATAACGTTTTATCTACCATTAACATATCACCCAAAAAAACAAGAAATTATATACGGACACTATTGGGGTTGGTCAATTACCATTTAGTATCTCATTTGTTTGAACTTACAAGCACCATTCCCCTACCTCTATGATGTCTTTTTTTTTTTTTCTCTCTTAAGTTGTCTCTCTGTTCAACCATGAAAATATTACGTCAATGAAATCACTGGACATGATTTTTTTTTCTTTTTTTTTTTTCTAGGTTATCTTTGTTGTCCAAGTGTTCCAAATACCTTACAACTATTTGAAATTCTAAAAGCCATATAAACGTACGTTTCGTGGTTATGGGCTCTCTCATCTCCAATCGATCACCATAGTCTCTCTCGCTAATGCAAGCGTACCATCAGCTGAGTGCCAGAATCCACTATATGCCGCCACCGCTGCCACTTGGGAACAGGGATCCGCCACCGCCACTGCTGCTCCTATTGCTTTTGGATGTAGCACGGATTGTCAACTCTGATCTTGGCCTCTAGAGGAGCTTTGGCGATGTTCACCAAATTCAGGCAGTTGATCCTAGCCACGCTGCAGCCACCCTTTGTTACAATGCTTAGCGTTTCTCTGACATTACTTATTTCACTGCAAATCAAGCTATCTTGGAAGCCATGGAAACTCCTAATTCTATACTCAGATTTCCTAAAATATCCATCTATCCCCCAAAAAAAAATAAAACTCCAAAACTCCTCCCATCACATTCCTCTCTTAACCATCAAATATTTATACCAAAAAAACCCTTACAAAAAAAAAAAACTATTGTACAATTCATAACTTACCCAAGACACGACTTATGCCCTTCTTTCTCTCTCTAAAAGGTGTGTCCATCTACCCAATATCATCTTTCCAAAACTAAGCTTCTCTCCAAAAACAATAAACTTTAAGCCATAGCTTTCTATCTCTGAAAAATCAGCAAAGTATGCCATATATTTGCTCTCTCTCTAAAAAATTCAACGCCACGCCAAAACCATGAGGAGATTCTGATCCTTCCAAGCCAATGTCAAGAACCCGGCCCGGCCTACATGAGCGACTAAATGCTATTTTAATTATAATTCCAAAGCAAAATGCCGGCCTGGCTCACTGCATAACGGGTCAGGCCCAAGCCGACAACCCTACTCTCTATATCGCTTCTCTCCTGATAGATCTCTCTTCTTTTCTCTCTCTATATTGTACAGCTTCTGCAATTCTACTGGTTATCCCCACCCGCACGACTCTTTCTCTCTCTTTGCAAGCTCTCCCCATGCCGGCCTCCAAGCAGTCGAATAGGGCCCATAGTACCAGGGAGCTCTGCTCAGCCTCCCGGTGAAATCCCCTCTACTCAAGACCAATTCCTTCAATTAACTGTCAAAGTACTTTAACAACGAACAACAAAAAGTAGCTAACTTAGGAATAAGGCCGTGCTGGTGTTTTCATAAAGGTCGGTGCTTGTAATTTTGAGCAAATGAGACAAGTAATTAATTCTTTCAATAATATATGTATGTGATTTGTTAGAAAAAAAAAAAAACAGAAAAAAAAGGTTAAGGTTCGTTTTTAAAGATCTAAAACTTTAATCTTCTAAAATCCATCTTAGATATGGATTGACAATGCAGAGTTCTACATCTTTTTCATCTCTACCTCCTCAGTTATGGAGCTTTAAAAAAATTATATTTTGTGCATTAAAAATGGTCCATTTTGTTATTTTTTTAAAATGTATTTTATTTAAAGTGCCCACCTTAAACCATCAAAGGGGCACTGCCAAATCATGCGGCAAGAAGCAAATCCAGTGTCCAAGAATCTTACAATGGCTAAATATATGTTTCTACTCCTAATTATGACATTTAAAGCTCCAAAGATTGTACGGATCCAGTAATTTTTCAAATACTTGAAAATCTTTAAAATGGATTATTCAAATAATGCATAACAAAATGCACTATTTTTTAGATTAAAAATTATTTTTTCCTCATATCCGTATATCTTGAGGTTGCGATGATCAATTGGAGTGTTTTCTAGCATTATAACAACCTTTTTCTGATGTCTCACTTCTATTGTAGAAAGTTGACACCTTATATTTGAATTTTCCTACTTTCTTCTTAAGACTCTCATTTCAACTCTTCAATAATCACTTGATATACATCATTGACAACTCAAAGGTAATGCCTAACTACCATAGCCATGAGATGATACTACTAAAATCGTTTTCAACGGGGGACAGTTCTCATGCAAAATCCTTAGACCTTGTGGTGGTGATTGTGTCTCTACCTCACTACTATTACATTTCTGCAACCGCCTAAGTATTTCAGGATACCACTCCAAATATAGTTCCTGAAGAGCCTTCGATCTTCATGAACCAACTTTACCAGTAGAATTGTCATCAAAATTAAGCATTAACATATCACTAGGAAGAGGAACCCCTCAAGTTCGGCCCCGGCTCATTGGTCATCCTGAGAATGATATCTTTGACAAGTTTTAAAGGAAATCATTGGCGAGTAGTCACATAATTCTTTCGTTGATAAGGCCCATGCTATGGTTAGGCTTTTGATTTTGTTCTTAAGTTGCTCCAAACCACAACATTTACCACTAAATATTACATATTTTGCTCAAGCTAGAACAACCAAATGGCCATAAGTGGGGAGCAGTGTTCGCAAAAACAAACTGAAATGGTTAACCGGACATGGGCCTGGAAACGGTTTAACCAGCCTAATCGGTAAACCGGCCGATTCAACCGCTCTAACAGGGCAAGTCCCAGGCGGTCAAAAAATTGTTGAAAAAAATATAAAAAATACAAAAAACAATTACTAAAATATAAAAAACATATAAAGACTGATTAAAACAAAACACATTCAAATGAAGTTAAAAATTAATAAAAAAAATGGACTTTAACCCATTTTATATTTTCCAATGACTATTTTTAAAATTTTCTAAAAAAGATAAGAAAATATTAATGACCAAAACAATTTTTAATCTTTACTATAATGTAAATAATATTTAAAACTGCATTACAAATCAAGTTCTTTATTTTTAAGAATTTATATATATATTTTTGAATTTTTTTTTTTTTAAATACTGGTTGATCACCCTAACCGTCCAAAACCGAAACTGGCCACTAGCCGTTTCCGATCGAACTGGGCAATTAGTGATTAAATCGGGCAAGTTTACGAACAATGGTGGGGAGGGTCTCTACAACATATAACCTGGATTAGGCAAAGAATGATCAATGCAAAAGGAGGTGTTCAACTGAGTTGGGAAGCACCCATTCTATTCCAAAGAGTGAGAGAACGAAGGACCAAGGTGCTAGTTGTATTCTTGCTTTGAACTAGAAGTTACTTTAAAATAATATCTTTTCAAATCATAATTTTTATAAAATGCAATTATATATAGTTATAATAAGATTTACACAAAAACAGTATTATTGTAGAAAGAGAAGTAGTGGGTTTTAGTCCTATATTAAAGAATGGAGGAGTGTAAATGAATATAAAATATTTATTGTTTTCTAAAAACAAAAGAAGAGAGAAGGCCCATACAAGCACAAGACAGATGTAATGCACACGCACGAAGGTGCTTGCAATGTGATGAGACCTTAAGTCGCAGGACAGACGGTGCTTGAAGTGCACTTTTCAATTTGCTTGCTGTCGTCGATGAAAGAGGCAACCGTGCAAAGGTTGGGTTCATGCCTCGCGTTCGTTTTGTTCTAATCAGTGTTGCCGACTGTGTCCTATGTTGCTAACCCAGTCAGATCGTGTCAACAAGTAAGTCACATCGCACCATTCGCACCACTTTCAACAAATTTATTTATAGGAATTGTATCGCTCACAATGAACTTGATCTACCATGTTGGTTAACCCTATTCTGAAACACGAGAAAATATCATTGGCTTAGCAAATTATCAATCGAGCTTTGAAAAAGATTCAACAAAAGACAGAAACAAATCCTCTATCTGTTTTACATCAAGCCTGTTACAGGTAGAAAGATAGAGATTAAAATAAATATTTCTCGTGGTTCAGAATCTACAAAGTAAAAATTTGAAATATTGAATAGTTTGTATCCATAAAACATCTGACGTGACATAGATAATAAATAAATGGGAGTTAATATCATTAAAATTGTATCGCTCACAATGAAGTTGATCGGCATTGTTATTGGATTTCCTAGAATTGCTGCATCGCATGAAAAACTATTCTTTAAGGGCCTGTTTAAGTACCCGGAGAAAATTGTCCTGGGAATAGGCTTCTCTTGGAATTGGGTTATCTTGGAATTGGTCCGTCCCTAGGATAGTGGTGTCCTCTGTTTGGATAGCACCTAAATAGAATATGCATGTCCACTATTTGGATTGCCTGGAAGATGTGAATCGATAGATATTCATTTGCAATTTTATATTATTACTCTACATTTAACTTTATATTGATTAACTTCTCTCATTGATTTCAAACTTCAATATTATTTCTTAACTAAGATGAAATCCTTAATTTTTTTCTTATTCCTTTCTATTGTATCATTATAGCATAATACATAAATATACTATACATATTATATAAATATATACATTTATAATATAGTATATATATTTATATTTATTTTATTAATATAATTGTATTATTTTTAATATATATTTATTATGTACAATACATGATATTTATATACTATATATTATATAATTTATATATATTATTATATGTGATATACATAGAGGAAATATATAAGGACCCGGTTTCTATTTGGGCAAGCCCGCATATGTAGAAATGCGGGCCTATTAATAAATCTATTTTTTAGATGGATTTTTTGACTTAATTTTTAAGGACATGTAATATCTATCATGGAGATTATAAATATAAAAAAATAATTAATTTTTAAAAACTAGAAATAAGGATTCTAGTAATAAAACATTTGGACTGTTAGTTTCCTCTGTTTTTAGATGGAACCCCTACTTGCATCCATCTTTAAGATGGATGCTATACACTTTATGGACTGCATATGTAGTCACGCGGTCCAACCCACATAAAACAAATTTCCAATATAATACTATAGTATAATACATAAATATATGATACATATTATATAAAATATAAATATTTATTATATACATATTATATTATGATACATCTAATATAAATGTATTATATAATATATGATATGTATATACAACTATATGTTATATAATTAATATATATATATATATGTATATAACTATATATGTATTTTATATATATATATATATATATATTATCTATATAATATATATTATATATTATATAATATATATTATATAATATACATATTATGTACATATTATATGCAATATATATGATCTATATATTATTTGTATCGTATATGATATTTTTATATCATATTACATAATGAAACTACTTTCTCTTTTGGGGGTGGAAAATATACATTAATAAAATCAATATAAAATGCATTATATTACATATATATTCATGTTATTAATATATGTTTTATTATAAATAATATAAATATTTATTATATTATTTGTAATATATATATAATATTTAAATAATATATCTTTGTGTTCCAAATTAACTTGAATGAATTGTAAAATTTCAGGTCCAATGGGTATTCCACCTATTTTGGTAGAATAGGATTCTCCACATTTTTGTCTAAAAAACATGGATTGACCTCTCTAAGATTCAGCTATCCACGCGTGAATGTATTACTCAAACAAAGGATAAGAGCCCAATACCTAGACAGCATTATCCTTGATAGTCCAATTCAAGTACCCAAATAGGCCCTTAATTTGCAAGGTTATGGTAATGGGAATCTAGTTACATTATAATGTACAATTGATAATTTATTATACGAAGTGTAAGTCCAGAACAAAGAGCCACAACTCCTTAGCATCAGGTCGTCACTTTTCAAAATTAAAAAGACACTTTCTCTCTTTATAAATTAATCAGGGCTTTTACTTTCAAAAAGGATATTTCTCTAAAGGAATATTGGTGTGGTGTTTTAGATCGGATATCTCTCTAAAGGAATATTGGTGTGGTGTTTTAGATCTTGTATGTATTTGTACATGCAAGTGTTTAATCTTTTGTTCCTATATGTCTCATGGATAAATTTGCCTAGGGAATTTGAATGTGCAATGATTTATATCAATAAGAGTAAATATTATTTTAAAAAAGTGTATATTTATGCTTAAAATACAAAAATCCCGTATTTTCTAAGTGCCTGTTTGGATCCTAGGATTCAGATTTTTGGGAGTCACTTTTCCTAGAAACGGCGGGGCAATTGTGTTGGTTCGCTTAGAATTGACATTTCTGCTGAAATTGAGATCTTCATGGTATTCCTATATACTCATTTTAAGCCTAAATTTTGGAAATCTCAATTCCACCAAAATAGGTGGAATTGATATTTTGTGGAAACGATCCATTTTGCTGCTGAAGAACAACGACGTATTAAAATTTTAGCTAGACAAACCATATCAAATTTTAGAAAGATAAAATATATTAAAATTTTAGAGATAGAAACTATATCAAATTTTAGAGGATAAAAGTATATAAAACTTTTTAGAGAGAAAATACATGAATTTTTTAGAGAGAGAAAATACATGAATTTTTAGAGAAATAAACTATATCAAATTTTTAGAGAGAGAAGCTATCTCAATTTTATAGTTTAAGAGAAAGCATATTAAAACTTTAGATGGAGAAACTATCTCAAATCTTAAATTTTAGAGAGAGAAAATATGTTAAAGTTTTAGAGAGAGAAACTGCATTAAATTTAAAAGAGAGGAACTACTTCAAATTTTTTATAGCGAAATATCTCAAAACTTTTAAAGAGAGAAACTATTTCAAATTTTAAGTTTGAGAGAGAGAGTATATTAAAATTTTAAAGATTAGAAACTATATCAAATTCTTAGAGAGAGAAACTACCTAAAAAATTTTAGAGAGAGAAATTATCTCAAAATTTAAGTTATAGAGAGAGAAAATACCTTAAAACTTTAGAGAGAGAAACTATATCAAATTTTCGATGGAGAAAGTACCTGAAATTTTTAGGTAGAGAAAGTATTTGAAAAATATTTGATAGAAAAACTATCTCAAATTTTAAGTTCTAGAGAGAAAGTATATTAAAATATTAGAGAAGAAAACTACCTAAAAATTTTAAAGGGAGAAATTAACTCAAAATTAAAGTTTTAAAGAGAGAAAGCATCTCAAAATTTTAGAAAAAGTAAGTATAGCAAATTTTAGAGTGAAAAAGTACCTAAAATTTCTTATAGAGAGAAACTATCTCAAAAATTTTAGAAAAAAACTATCTCAAATTTTAAGTTTTAGATTGAGAAGTAACTTTAATTTTTTAAAAAGAGAAACCCTATCAAATTTTAGAGAGAAAGATTCTAAAATTTTAAGTTTTAGAGAGAGAAAATATCTCAAAATTTTAGAGAGATAAACTATCTTAAAATTTAGAGAGAGAGTATCTAAAATTTTTAGATAGAGAAACTATCTCAAAACTTTTAGAGAGAAACTATCCTAAAAAATTTAGAAGGAGAAACTATTTTAAATTTTAGGTTTTTGAAAGAGAATGTACTAAATTTTTTTAAAAAAAACCATATAAAATTTTAGAGAGATAAACTATCTCAAATTTTTTATAGTGGGAACGAGGATTTACATTTCCAAGAAAAAGATATTCCTGACAATCCAAACATGTAATTTGTGTTTTCTTGATTTCTACCAAATGCAATCCAAACAGCATATACCATAAACCATGAAATGTCAATTCCAGGATTGACTTTTCTTAGATTAAAAAATCCAGAGATCCAAACGGGAGTTAAGGTATTTCCAAAATGCCTGTCAACTTACTTTCATATTGTCCCTACTTCACCCAACTAGATTCAACATAAGAGGAGATAACTCATAGTTTATTAAGCTTAGACATGCATTTGGAATAGTCTATTTCTTAAATGTCCACCATGCATATCTTATTGAGTGCTACCTAATATAAAAACTAACTAAAAATTTTGAGCCATTAAATTACGTCTGATTAATCCCATAAATGTTAGATATAATGATATCCAAAATCACCACCATAAGAAAATCTCATATTATATAGGATTGACATTGATATTGATGAGTTTCTTAATTTAATTGTGATACTCATTGAAGTCCAATTAGATTAGGATTCTTTATTATATTTTAAATTTGAGATATATGTTAATCTATGGGATGCCTATCTCTTATGAGATTCATAATCTTATATGTATTGAATGAGAGATAAAAATGAATATGTGCGCCATATTTGGAGTCACCATACGTGAAAGGTAACTTCATATACAGAGAGAAGCATAGGTCTTATGTGCATGAGAGGCAAGGCCTCCTCTTCGAGAGAAGTCAGCTTCCTATAGAGAGAAACACTCTACGATGGTGCTTCATGCAAAATTTTTGTTATGAGGCGGTTCCCAAAGATATTTTAGGTACTTTCTCTTTTAGTGAGAGACAATCACAGTTTCTCTCAAGGTATTCGACAGAAGTAAGCTTTCTATTGAGAGAGAGACACACTACGATGGTGCCTCCTACATATTGATTGGTTTTTTGTTAAGAGATGGTTCCTATAGATTTTTTAGGTAGTTTTTCTTTTAGTGATAGCATATTGAAATGTTCATTTTTTTGTTAAGAGGCGGTTCCCATAGATAATTTAGCTAGTTTCTCTTTCAATGAGAAAAGTCACAGTTGCTCTCAAGGTTCTCTTTGAGGATAAGGGTTTAGTTGTGGAGTAAAGATGTGAGAAAAGAGCACATAAACCTTAGTTGTGGAGTAGAAATATGAGAAAAGAGCACATAAACATTAGCTGTGGAGTTGAAATGTGAGAAAAGAGCACATAACCTTAGATGTATTGAATAAGAGAGGAAAGAATGTACGTGCCCTATTTGGGGTCTGAATGAGAGATGAAAGAATGTGCACACCCTATTTGGGGTCACCATATGGGAAATGTGGCTTCCTCTAAAGGGAGATATATGGAGATAACACTATAATGATGCCTCCTAGAGATGTTGATTTTTTGTAGATAAGCAGATCCTATAGAGATTTTGGGTACTTTCCTTTTTAGTGAGAGAAAATATCAATTGCTTTCAAGGTTCTCTTCGAAGACAATAGTTTAGCTGTGGAGTAGAGATGTGAGATCAAGTAATGATGTTGGCCGAAAGAGCAGGTTCAAAAGAGTTCCTCGACTAGGATTTATGAGGGTTAGAGAAGCACCCCTAAAATGTGTGATGTAACTCTTATTGGTATAGTGGATTTCAATTTCGTATACCTGTGTATGTAAGCCTTTTGGGGTGAAGTTAAACAATATAAATTAATGTGTTTGTTGTGGTGTGTGTATGTTTTATAATTTATTTCTCATATTATGGTTTGTATTCTTGCTGATTTTTTTGTAGCCAAGTATATGAAAGAGAGTTCTTAAATCCTAACGACAAGTAATATACATAAAACATATAGTATGAGCCTCAAGTTCCTAGACCAAGTAGTCAGCTCAATATGACAGAAAAGGAATTCAAGAAGCAACTGTTATGCTTGATGAAAGCCATAACATCAAAAGCTCCTATCTGTCATCATTTGGGAAGTATTGATAACCAACTAGTCACCATATATTGGATCACCGCTAATGCAAGATAGAATAGGTTTGTAAAGGTTTCGGCCCAGCCTAAATATCTTGTGGATTGACGAACCAAAGCTTTATCTTCACTGAGAAAATATCACGATATTTTATCAAATCCTCTCCAACTTCCGACATACATTTAGAAAGAATACCAGTCAATATTGGTGGAGGACAACCACTTTCTGTAATTGTTGGATCACATCTCCACCACCACTTGAAGAGGAGTATTCCTAATGTTGAGCAGCCGATCTCTTTCGACTTGCAAGTTTTTTGTGAAACTATTAAATCATGGGATCATTTTGTATGTACACATGCTATCTATCTTTTAATTTGTTTTCGTTCTTTATTTTGACTTTATCATTTAAGAAAATAAATCATTGGAAGGCTTCTTTTTTTTTGTTAAATTATCAGTCAGTTACACTGTGCGCCACTATAGAAGAGAACCCCGATTGATGGCAAAATGCCACCTATGGGTGGCAATGGACCCGGACCCAACCTGGGACCCGCTGGGTATACCCGACACGGGTCAAGTATGGGTCTAGCATTTGGACCCAGCGGGTTGGGTCCGGGTCCAAAACTTGTATATGTGAGGAGAAAATCTTTAATATGTATACAATTTCATAATGATATTACAATACATTGATATTTTTATAGAGAGTATAGAACCACTACTTACTAAAACTGTAGGATATAGTTTCTATGTAAACATAGCATACAATTAGACATTTTGCAGTTGTCATATGACATTTGCCATATCTGTTCACACTTCCCCTCAAACTCGAGATGATTTGAGAGGAATCGTGGAGAGTTTGGAAAAAAAACTAGAAGAAAAAATGCGGGGGATGTGACTTAGTGAAGAAATCGACAAGTCGTGCTGCGGTAGGCACATATGGTAAGGAAATTGTGCCTGCGAGATATTCTTGTCGAACATAGGGACAATCAACTTCAATATATTTCGTGCGCTCATGAAATTTTGGATTTTCAGAAAAATAAATGGCACTCTTATTGTCACAATAAAGTGGAGTAGGAGTGGAGAAAGTGACACCCATGTTTGCAAGCAGCCAATGTAGCCAAACAATCTCGAAGGTGGTATACGCCATAGCTTGATATTCAACTTCTGTAGTTGATTGAGCAATTCGTTTATGTTTCTTGTTTTTCCAAGAGATGAGAGAATCACCCAGAATAATGCAGAATCCTGTGGTAGATTTACAATCACTAGGATTTCTTGCAAAATCAAAGTCGGTATATGCCTAGAGCTCAAGTGAGGTAGAAAAGGAGAAGAAAGGCATGGTGACGGGTATCCCTGATATAATGAATGATGCGTAAAACAATTGCGAGATGTAAAAAACGTGGGGCACTAAAAAACTGACTAACCATATGCACTGCATAAACAATATCGGGACATGAAACTGCCCCTACTCCATCTACTCCACATTGATTGTAACCATTTGTATCATTCTAAACTGCCATCTACATTAGTTTTACTTTTATATACTCATCGACAACCTACAATAGATTTTCCTTTCGGCAGAGATGCCAAGTCCCAAGCATACATACTCTCGAGAGCATTCAACTCATCAGTCATTGCTTGTTGTCACTTAGGTTCACTTGCAGCTTCTTTGTAAGTTTGAGGTTCGGAAAAAGAATGAATAAAGGCAAGGAAAGCTTAGTGTTGAGGTAAGAAGGTTTCATAGTCAGCAAGTTGAGAAGGTGAAGTAGATACATGTGTGCTCCTTCCAAGTCCAGGGAATAACAGAGGATCAGCAGGTGCAGGGTTCTGATCAAGACTGTTAGCATGAGATGGTGGAGTTTCTTCCTATACTTCAGAAGAAGCAACACGAGTGGAACGACCAGAGGAATGATGAACAAAATCAGAGAAGAGGACCAAGAAAGAAAGGTGAGAAGGTGAAGTATTATTGTTATTAGCAAAGAATAAAATGTGCTCAAAAAACACCACATGTCAGGATACCTAAAATTTTTTAGTCCCAGGGTCATAACACCTATATCTTTTTTGATAATCAGGGTAACTAAGAAAGAAACATTTGATCGACTTTGGAGACAACTTATCTCTCTCAGTTGGCGGTAACAAAACAAAGCATGTGCAGCCAAATACACGTAAGATAGAATAATCAGGTGGTCGTATAAAAAATTGTTAGAAAGGCGTTTTATCAGATAAATGGAGGATGACATGATGTTGATGAGGAAGACTGAGATACGAACAGCTTTTGCCCAAAATTATTTTGGAAGGGATGTAGAAAAAGAAGTGATCGTGTGGTTTCCAAGATATGACTATTTTTATAGTCAGCAACACCATTTTGTTCTAATGTGTAAAGACAGGTTTTGTGGTGTTGAATGTTGTGATTAGCCAAAAATTGTTGAAGCAACCCACTGAGATATTCCCCTCTAGAATCTGACCATAGGGCTTTGATTTTAGTAGAAAATTGGGTTTGTATATATGAATAAAACTACGTGAAGATTTTAAAAAGTTTAGTGCGAGTATTCATAAAGAAAACCCACATATAATGAGTATGATCATCAATAAAGGTGAAAAAATAGCGTGATCCTCCTTTAGAGGGAATAGGTGCAGGACCCCACACATCAGTATGAACAAGATCGAACATAAAAGATGAAACAAAAGTACTTCGAGAAAAAGGTAAAGCATGAAACTTAATGAATTAGCAAATTGCACAATGTTGGACATCAATAAAATTTTATTTCTGACAGTACTAAGCACATTGCAAGAAAATAAAGACTGTAACCGAGACGCAGAAATGTGACCAAGACGTTGATGCCACATGGATGTGTCATCAACAGTAGAAATAACATAGACATAAGAGTTTGACATATGCAGATAGTCCAGGTAGTATAAATTTCCAATTTTACGCCTAGTCCCAATCAATTACCCTGACTGTCGATCCCTTAGGTAGCAAGAAGATGGAAAAAAAAATAACATTATAGTTCGAACGGGTATCAGAGCTAAATTCATCTTAACTGTGTCCATTCCTCGTCTCTAAAGTATTATCACTAATTTTCAAGATGAGTATGTTGCTCACCTAGTCGATGCAACTTCTGTTGAGTTGTGTTTCGACTCTCTGATCTGTCATCTCTGTAGAGTCATGTTTCGACTCTCTGATCTGTCTCTATGTCGAGTCGTGTTTCAACTCTCTGATCTTTTCCATTAGTTCCTAAATCCATATATTCTTGAGGCTTGTTGATTCACCGCTACTTTATGTGTTTGTTGATGAAGCAATCTGAATATGCACCTGGAGATGCAACTGCTTATTTCCACGACTTGGAGTTCAAACTGCAGCTGCTCTATTTCATAACATCTTGAGTTTGAGGGGTAGTGTAAAAGGAAAGTATATATTGGATATCCAGTTAATATAAAAGGTGTACATTGTAATAAGTAAATATGGGAAGGGTAAGATATTGTGGCCCGTATTTTATTGTAAGGATGTATATAGTTTAGGTGTCTATGATTTAGTTTATATTAGTGTCATCTGTAATTTGTCTATAAAAGGCAATTTTGTATATTCATATCAACTAATGGACACAAGGAGTCTCTTTAGAGAAACTTGAGATGCTTCACAGTATAGTGTTCGGGTCCAAGTTCCAGCTGGATCCGACCCATACTCGACCCGTAAACCGTTAGAGACAAAATACTTTACTTTAAACCATATTTATTTGGGTGTATTCAAAGATCGTATATAATTAAAACTAGTAGTCACCTTTAGGTAGACAAATCACACGTCTTGAAATCTAATAGCTGGTGATTGTGACTTTGTTCCCAATAATACGGGTATATGATGGTAACAAAAAAGCAAAGAAAAAAAAAAAAAAAACTCATAGTGAGGGTGACAATGGATCAGAGACCCGACAGGGTAGACCTAAGACCCGACGGGTACCGGTATGGGTCCAAATTCCCGTCGGGTCCAGGTCTTGGACCTAGACTCGAATCTATTCAAGTCTGGTTCCAGGCACAGCCGGACTCAACCCATACCCAACCCATTGCCACTCGTAATGTCAAAGATTATAGCAAGAAAAAAAAACTTGCCTACCTTAATGTTGACAACAAAAAAACAAGGTAAGGATAGTAATGGTCACCACCATTATTGGGTTCTAATTTTTCGGATTGCCCTTAACGTAAGCAAAAATGTAGGGGTATTGCCACTACGACATCCAAGCGAAGACTTAGATAGATTGCTCCAGTCAAGTACCTTATTAACTATTTTTTATTAAAAATATCCATAATATCTCTATTACATGATAATATGTCCTCAAAATATATTATATAATATAATATATTATATATAATAATATTATTACGTAATATTAAGATATTCATGACTTACTGTGAGGTGATTATGGGGTTGAAGGCTAATTATGGAAAAAAAACAATAATTGGGGTGAATTGTGATGAGGGGGTGGTTCGAGATTTGGCATTGAGTTTTGGGTGTAGGGTGGATGTATTTCTGTTCAATTATTTGGGTTTACCAATCTTAGATGGAAACTTACCTATTGCTGCTTGAGACAATGTTTTACAAAGGACTCAGTTCAAGTTAGATCTTTGGAAGCATAAGTATCTCTCTCTGGGAGGCCGCGTAACCTTATTACGTTCATGCTTAGCAAACCTTCCTATATATCAGATGTCTTTATTGCATATGCCAAGGGCAATGGCGAAGCGTATTGAATTTATGATGGGGAACTTCTTATGGGGATCTTTTGGTGAGGAAAGGAAGTATCACCTTATTAGGTGGGGCAAGGTTTGTACACTTAAGGGTAAAGGTGGTTTGGACCTGAGAAGATTGATGCTAATGAATGTTGCACTTTAGTGTAAATGGTAGTGAAAAAGTATCCACCATAGAGAGCAGCTTTGGTGTAAAGCGCTCATGGCCAAATCTGCAGTGGATATGTTTGGGATGTGGATAAATAAATGATATGGCATGGATAATATCTCTTTTTTTTTAAGAGATATTTATGCTTATAAACAAGTGGTGGATCGCAATATTAGGTGGCTAGCTGGATCGGGACTTCGATGTCTTCTTTGTACCATAAGTGGCTAGGAGATATTTCTTTAAAACAAATTTATCCTCAATTATTTGAAAAATTGACAACGCCTAGTGGAACGATAGCAGATGTAGTTGAAATCAGATGTGATAAGGTTAGTTGGAACATCACTTTTTCTTACAATGGATGACAAAGTAATCTTTATCTTCAGCTAATCAACATTCTGCAGGACTTAGAAAACACTTTTATAGGTAGAAAAACGAGGATGAGTTAGCGTGGGAGATAGAAAACAATAGGCAATTTTCTGCTAAATCAGTATATAAATTACTCTTTAATGATAGGGTGCGGTGGAACCTTCCTAAGATCTCCCAAGTTTGGAGGTCGCCAATTCGTCACAAAGTGCACATCTTCCTTTGATTAGTTGCACAAGATAAAATTCTTACTATTGATAACTTGATTAAGAGAGGGAAGATTATCACGAATGTGTGCTTAATATGCAAGGAAGATGGTGAGTCAGGGGCACATTTGTTTATTCATTGCTCATTCATATCCAAAATTTGGTGGTGGTGTTTTCAATTGGTGAGAATAAATTCAACATTACCTAATATGTTTTGGAATTGAGAACTCAAATGGATGTGCCTCTACTGAAAATTGGTGTATCTATTTGGAAGATCTTTAATGAGAATTACCTTGTGGAAAGTCTGGTTGGAGAGGAATCAGAAGAGATTTGAAAGGGTGGTTTTGAGTCTTGATAGGGTGTTAAATAACATTTAACTATCTCTGTGTGATTGTTCATTACTAATGAGGGTAGATGTTCAAAAAGTAAGAGAGATCAAAGACACACAGAGACCATGACACAATATGTACATGGTTTGGCATGTGCCTACATCCATGAAGGGTAAAAGCTCTTCTTCTTCTTTTTTTGATTACACAGGTAACACCCATATATAACAAAAATGATACAATCTATTTTAGTAAAAAGATAAGATGTAATCCCATACAATCTAGCACCTAAGTGTAATCTCACACAAAATAGAAAACTTCCTCCTAAACAATAGGAAGAAAATGTCAACCTTCCAACACTCCCCCTCAAGTTGGAGCGAAAATATCTACTGAGCCCAAGTTGCATAGGATTTGATGAAATTGATTCTTTGCCAGAGTTTTGGTAAAAATGTCTGCAAGTTCTAACTTCTGACGAATGAAGTGCTATTGATGTTTGCTTGAATCTTTTTCCGGACAAAGTGACAATCAACCTCAATATGTTTCGTTCGCTCAAGGAAAACTGGATTGGATGCAATGTGAATAGTGGCTTGATTATCATAATACATTTCATTGGAAGCCGAGTTTCAAGTCCTCTATCTTGTAGAAGGCCTACTCTCGAAGTAGAGGCCTTATTCATCAGGCCAAGCCAATACCATTATTTAGGACTTCTACCATCACTCAGGAGGGAAGACAATGACAAATGGGTGACCCACTTCGTAATGCCTTTACACACATATAATTTCATTGCGCTTTGGGGCTTTTGATAGGCACTGGTCATGCAAGACATGACCCTCTCATGTGCCTTTCTGGTGAGAGAGCGTTACACTACCAAAGGGGGGTCCCACTAGATAGTGTCTCATACAGAAATTTTGGGGGGGCGTGACCCATCGCAACATATATAATCATCCTAGTTCCAATCCTATAATAGGGAGTTAGGGAAATATCTCAACTAGCGGTGCTACTTTCTTATCAGATCACATTACACTAGCAACAAATGACCTGTTGTGTAGTGCCACCTATCAGAGCACATTCTTATTAAAGCACATTCTTATCAGAGCACATTCTTATCAGAGCATATTTTTATCAGAGTACATTCTTATCAGAACACGTTCTTATCAAAGTACATTTTGGCCATATGATACGTTCAAAGCATGTCGACAAAATCATATATCACTTAACTTGTCTCAGAATCATGCACACATATCACGTACATAACATTTATCTCATAATTATGTACATATATCACTACAGAACGTGTATCATAATCATGTACACATATCATAACAGAGCATATCTTACAACATGTTTTTATATCATAACAGAGCCCATTTCATTGTCAGGCATTCTTACCACCACAGAGCATACTTTAATGCACACATGTATGTCTAAAGCAAAACACAAATCATAAGGCTCATTAAAAACATTTTCGAATTATTTTGTTGGTTTGAGAAGTGAGCACAATCCACCTTTAAGAGCATAATTTCTAAATAATAGACAATTTTAGTATGATCCAAAGCCATTTTTAAAGTTGACTCACTCATCTTTCATGTAAAGGTAGTATTAACTCATTCTGGCATGATTTGATTAGTAAACAATCTTACACAAAAACATGTAACAATTTTAAAAAAGTTCCTAAATTCTCAACAATGATATCTTCATAGAAAAAGAAGCACAATTTTCAAACCGTGAGGAATTTATTTTTGATTCCACATCCATATTTAAATTAGACTCACTCATCTTTCATGTAAAAGTACTTTGAACTCATTATGACATGATTTGGTTAGTAAATAATCTTACACAAAAACATATAATTATTATGAAATTTCTTTTCACAATTATGGCATGTTCTAGTAATTGGCTCATAACTTTCCAATCAAAAGAGATATTGATATGGGGTCTTTTCCCACTTAAAATAAACTCAAAGGGGTACTTCCCCATAAAATTTCATAATCAACATAGATAATTTCAGTACTCAAACAATTACTCAAAGGAGAGTCATAATCTTGAAAAAACAAAGTGCATACTAACAAAATTTCATAAGCATCTTTCCACAATCACATCCATATCCCTACTCAATTTTCATACTTTAACAAACAAGTTGAACATACATTAAAAAAGGCATGAAACATGGGATCTTAGATCATGTTACAGTACTAAAAGAAGTCCAATTGCATTCCAAAACGCCAAGCTCCAAGGATGGGTTAAGGGTCTCAAGTCCTTGAGGCTAAGGAGGGTGGGCGTGAGTGAGAGGGAGAGTGAGCAAAGGCTTAAAGAAAAGTGAGAAGAGGTATTTAAATAGGCCAAAGAGAGGAGGTGGCAGCAAACAAAAGCCAAGTGGCATAGAAGAGATACGCATGTATAAACTAGCATAGAAAAGACACTTAGGTGTCAAGTGGCACACAAGAAGCATGCAAACAATCATAAGAAAAAGATTCCTCTGCTATCTGTTGTGCACGACGGCATCCTCTGCTCTCTGCAGCGCACGGCGGTGACGTGTACGGCTGTGATGCGCCCGTCAGTGTCCTCTGCTCTCTACTGTGCACGACCGCGTTCTCTGCACTCTACTGCACATGGTGGTGATGCGCACGGTTGTGACACGTATGTCGGTGTTGCGCACGGTGGTGTCGAGCATGGCTGTGACGCACACGGTCGTGTCGCGCACAGTTGTGACGTGCACGGTGGTGACGTGCACGGCAGCATCCTTATGCATGTACAATAGCACCCTTGCCTCATGCCTACATGGCATCAGAAAAGTCTGGGTCCTTACAATAAACCTTGAGGTTTTTTATCTCTTCTTGATCATTTCATATGATGACTATGTCATCAATATAGATAAGAACAATAATGGTTCCTGCATTCGTTTTTCTCACGAACATAGATGAATCAACATTACTTTTTTTAACCTACATGAATAAGAGTCATGCTTAATTTGGCATACTAAGCTCGAGGTGATTACTTCAACCCATACAAAGATTTTTTTAATTTGCAGGCAATTCCTTTTTCATGTTCCCTTGGGTGACCAGGAGGCAAATTCATGTAGACTTCTTCCTCGAGGTCTCCATGAAGAAATGCGTTCTTAACATCCATTTGGGATAACTTCCACCTAAGGTTAATGGCCACATATATTAAGGTACGAATGGTATTCATTTTTGCAGCTGGTGCAAATGTCTTTTTGTAGTTTATACTATAGGTTTGGGTAAAATCTTTGGCCACAAGTCTGGCTTTATGTGATTCAATTGACCATCACTTTTAAATTTGGTTTTGAATACCCATTTACAACCAACAGGCTGTTTTCTTGCAGGTAGCTTAGCAATTTTTCAAGTATGATTTTTCTCAAGACCTCTAAGCTCCTCTTCCATAGCTTTCCTCCACAAAGGCTGAGATTGGGCCTCCTCTTCCATAGCTTTCGTCTACGTGGAAAATGCGTTGTGAGCTCATGTGACTGGACCACGGGCCTTCATGGTCATGAGAAACAATCGAATCTTTATCACAAACTTTTGCTTGATTTTCAGTAGTCTTTTTTAAAATATGACTCAATTTCAATAAAAGAAACATCCCTTGATACATACAAGTTTCTTTTCTTTGGATCATAGCACTTGTACCCTTTTTTACATGAAGAATATCCAAAGAATACACATTTAGTAGCACGCTTTCCAAGCTTTTCTCTATTTAAAGTTCATGAACATAACAAACACAACCAAAGACTTTTAAGTGTGAAATATCAATTGCTCTCCCTTTTAAACTTTCTAGTGGAGATTTATTCTTTAGAATCCTACTTGGGGTTCGATTAATTATATAACAAGCTGTGAGAACTGCATCAGACCAAAATAACTTTGGTATGTTCATTTGAAACATCAGAGACCTAGTCACTTCGAGCAAATGTCTATTTTTCCTTTCAGCAATTCCATTTTGTTGGGAAGTCCCAACACATTGAAGTTTGATGAATAATGCCCAGAGGGGTAAGAAAGTTTGAAAAATCTTTATTAACTAATTCGGTTCCATTATCAATTCGAAAAACCTTAATCTTGGCATTAAATTGATTTGTCACCAGATTGTAGAAATATTTGAATGCAAAAAGTACTTCGCTCTTTGATTTCAACAAATATAGCCAGGTAGCCCTAGATTTGTCTTCAATAAAAGTGACAAAATATTTAAAACTATTATAGGAGGTTATTGGGGCTGGACCCCACACATTAGAGTGAACTAATTGAAATGACTCATCAGATAAACTAGTAGAGTTATGAAAAGGTAACCTAGCTTACTTGGAAAATTTGCATACATCACAGTTACTTGAATCTAATGAAATTCTTGGGAACAAGTTCACAAAACATTTTCTGATGGATGGCCAATCCTTGAGTACCATAAATTCCCATTATTCAAACTCCCCTTAGCTGCCAAGGCTTTATTCGGTTAATTAATCAAGTATAGATCATGTGAAGCATGACCCTCACCAATCATCTTCCCCATGGTCCTGTCCTGAAACATCACAAAATGAGGAGAAAAAATGACATTACAGTTTACATCATGAGTGATTTCGCTAACAAAAAGCAAATTTGATGGAAAGGAAGGCAAGTAGAAAACATTAGGATGATACTCATAAAAAATAAGAGATGTTTTTCTAATTCTAGTAACATGAATCATTGCCCCATTGGCTATTGATACAGATCGTCTATCTGTGACTTTCTTGAAGCTGGACAGATAGTCCATATTTCCAGTCATGTGGTCACTAGCGCCTGAATCAATGACCCATGTAGATGATGGAGAGGACAGTTCAACACATGAGTTTGTGAAGATAATACATGCTTCTTGGGAGAGAATATGACCAGTGAAGGATTCCTGTGTGGAAGAGGAGCCGCTCTTACCCAGCTGTTAGAGAAGTTGCGTAAGTTTTTCAAGGCTAATATGAGAATAAATAGATGCAGTTTGAACTGTAGGATTTTTTTCTCTTGTTGGTTTGAGATGGGGATACAGACCCCAACACCTATCCTTGGTATGACCTTGGTTTCCACAATGAGCACATCGTAGAGAGGATCTTCTTCCAATTCCTCGTCGTCTGCCTTTTCCATGATAACTAGACCCTCTTCCTGAGGTATTGAAAGGTTGTTTAAAAGCATCTGGTTTGATGGCTGTTAGGGCAAATTTTTCAGAAGCACCTTTAATTTAAGGAATTATAGCTTTTCTTCTTGTTTCCTCTTGACAAACAGTAGCACAAACATTCATAAAGGATGGGAGTTCTTTAGACATCAGGATTTGGCTACTAGCATTTTCATATTTCGAGTTAAAGCCAGCAAGAAAGATACAATTTTTATCTTGCTCAATTCGTTTTTGATTTTCCTTCAAATCGATTGTAGCAGGGGAATATGTTGCAAGTTCATCCCATAATCTTTTAAAGGAAGCCATGTATTCTGTAACAGATCCGTCATCTTGCTTACCACAGGATATTTCTTGCTTTAATTAAAAACTTCGAGATAAATTATCTTGTTTTCCATATATTTCTTTTATAGATGTCTAGAGATCCTGAGCATTTTCAGCATCAGTGAAAATCTTTGTCATATTAGGCTCTATGGAATTGAGTACCCAAGACATGACTTTCTTATCTTCAGAAATCCAATCCTCATGCCTCAAAATTTAATTTGAAGCAACTTTGGTCTGGTGGCATCCATCTGGCATAAGGTCTATGTCTAGGCACATCCAATTGAAAAAGATTAGAGAGATTCATCATAACATCAACCTCAGAAAAACCTCTACTGTTGGAAGGTTGACATTTTCTTTCTATTATTCAAGAGGAAGTTTTCTATTTTGTGTGAGATTACACCTATGTGCCAGATTGTGTGGGATTACATTTTTTCTTTTTACTAAAATCGGTTGCATCATTTTGTTATATATGGGTGTTACCTGTATTAAAAAAAAAAAGAGCTTTCACCGTTCATGGATGTAGGCACATGCCGAACCACATACATATTGTGCCATGGTCTCTGTGTATCTTTGATCTCTCTTACTTTTTCAATATGATTTCAAAGCGAAAGATCATTTTTTGAAGCCTGCAATGTTTTAAATCTCTTGTGCGTTGCCAGCAGCCATTGTGAGGGGTCCTATGTTCCTCCCTTGTAGGGCTCGCATCCCTTTCTCTCTATACTACTAACGTTTTTCCTCTTTTGTTTTAACACCTTTTATCATAGCTTATTATCCCTTTTTTTTTTTTTCTTTTATCATCATCCCTATTATGTTGTCTTATTCAACTCTATTCACCCATATATAAACCATATATATATATGTCATTATCCAGGCTTATTTAAATAATGAGAAATGTGAGAAGTGGAGGCGACCATAATAAACTGGTTGAAGGGAGAGTGGAGATACAGAGGATTTTTTCTTCTTCTTTTGTTTGTTGACTGCCCAAATTTTTCGGCAACGATTGTGCCTTTAGATCTCTTGATCAAATGTCTACACCAGAGGCAGCAGAAACCAACGGCCACCCTATTCAAATATGTGTGCCTTTGTTGCCCCCCTTCGGATCCATGCTGCTAGGTTCTGTTTATATGTTTCTTGGTGTTCCTTTACTTGTGGCTGCTGGGGTTTGTTTTTTTCTTGGTCCTTCTTCTGTGTGGCCAAGATTTAGTGATTGTTGAGTTATTTGTTTTTTTTTTTTTAATATGGGGGAAAATTCAAAAGATGTACGCCATGAAAAGGAGTATAGTATTAATGACAAACTCACTAGCACTCTTATAAATGGAAATAACAATCAAACTTGAGCAAGACTGCATCTATCTTTTTGGGAGGGAGATCCATGTTAGGTCACATGGATGGAACAAAACATGTTCCATCTAAAGAAGATTCTAGGCCTAGCTAGTTTTGGTGGGGTGGTTCGAAATTGGCAGGGAAATGTAATTATTGCATATGCTGGCCTATGTGGGGCAACTACAACCAATCATGCAGAATTACTAGCTCTTTTCCATGGTTTGAAATTATTGGTGGAGATGATATTTGGAGTGGGCTTTTTTGTTGAGGGGGATTCGATAAATGTTATTAAGTGGTGCAAGAAAGAACAATATTTCCCATGGCAACTTAAATTGATTGGTTTACAGATTTTTGACTTGATGTCCTCATTGAACTTATCTTTTACACATGTGTACATGGAGACCAATGATTTAGTTGATTTATTGGCTAAGAGGGGAGTGGCTTTGGATTCGTTTGTAGTATCTGATGATGTAAATTTCCTAATGTAATCCGCAATTATTATATTATAATATTGTTTTATACTAATATATAATATCTATATATTAAATATGGAAAAAGTTTATATAGAGCTGAGGCTCTAATCAATCAAACTAGAGCCCACCTCAAAAATTTCAGTAGTACATGTTGTTTTATGCCCAAATATCCTCAAATTGATCATCTCGACATCAAGATGCATGGACATGAGAAAAAAATGGATTCAAGTTTTGGAAATAGTACATCTTGTAACACACTGTTGGACTGTAAATTTTTAAGATTTTTAAGTTTTCATAGATCTGCTTGATCTATACTATATTTGAAGCTTTAAATTTTATAATTAAAGATGAAAATATATTTTAAGGTTATCACAAAGATTTTCAGGATTGAAACCACATTTCTCGACACTATTTGAAGGTGCATTTTACTTTGATTGTTTAGAGCCTTGGCTCTATAAACTTTTTCAATGCAAGTTCACGGCGAGAAATACAAAAGTTCGGCTGAGATTTTTTATTATTATTTAAAATTACGAGAGGGGAATGTTTCGGTTTTGCAAACGTGGATTTTGGCCGCAACATTCACTGCAACCGTTTCATTCAGGGCATAACCGGAAAGGGTTTCCAGATATTTCCCCCCTTTTCATATTTCAAATTCGAAAGACGGAAACGCCTCCATTTCATCTCCCTCCCCCCCTCTCTGTCTCTCTCATTTTCATTCTCACTCCAGCTCTCTCTCTCTCTCTCTCTCATTTTTATTTTTTCACTGTAGCTCTCTCTCTCCTCTCCCTCCCTCTCTCTCTGGAAAGCAACTGCACCGTCTCTTAAAATGTATAACTCTGTGATTTTTTCTTCATTACCTCTCTCATTAATATTGTTTTAGCAGTTCAGTGGGAGTTTTTCATTTATGAGTTTGAAAGGATATGCTTTTCTTGACTTATTCTTTTTAAGTGTGAAATTTATTCTAATATCTGCAAAAATGCATTCTGGACTTCTTTCTGGCCATTTTCTTCGCGTTTTCCCCCCCTCATTTAACCTCTTATGTTTTCTTTTTGTTTTGGCAATAGTACCACAGAACAAAATAAGCAAAGGTCCACTGATCAGAGCAAAGATGAACGATCTAATGACCAAGTCCTTCATGAACTATGTGGAACTCAAGAAACAAGCCCTGAAAGACCTTGAGGCTGGACCAGATATTGAACTATCTGACCTAAGCCTAGAAGATGAGGAAAACCTAGGTCAATTCTTTGAAGAAGTTGGCGCCATTAAAGGTGACATTGAAATCCTGTATGATCTTCTCCGGAATCTCAAGGATGTAGATGGAGAAATGAAATCCGTTCATGATTCAAACCCTCTGAAATTTCTGAGAGAGCGAATGGATTTGGACATGGTTTCAGTCTTAAAGAGGGCTAGGGCTATCAAAGCAAGGCTTGAACTTCTCGATAGGTCTAATGCTGATAATAGGAGGCTCTACGGTTACAAGGAAGGGGGCTCTGTTGATCGAACACGGGTTTCAGTTACTAATGGTTTGAGGAAGAAATTGAGAGATATCATGAAGGAGTTTCAGTCTTTGAGAGAGAAAATCGTTGCAGAGAACAGAGAGGGGTTAAGAAGGAAGGTTTATGCTGAAACAGGGGTTCTAGTGAGAGAGAGTTTGGCTGAAGAGATGGTCTATAATGGAAGGATGTTGCAGACTCTTGCAGAGAAGGCCGAGACTCAACAACATGTAAGATTTCTATGCCATTATGATTAAGCTACTGCTACCGTGATTCCTGTGCATGTATTTGTGTATTATATGTGCATTGAGGAATTTCATGATCAATGCCCTTATGAATATATGTTTCTGTATATATATTGACTATTGAGTGATTGATGCAAAATGCCATATGTGTATCAGTACAGATTTTTGCATATTTGTTAGGAACACATATTATAGTTCTAATGTCATTACATTTTGTAGAGAGAGAGAGAGAGAGAGAGAGAGAGAGAGAGAGAGAGAGAGAGAGAGAGAGAGAGAGAGAGAGATGCCCAAAAAATATGCTCATAGTTCATGGATTTTTCTGTGTGTGCGTGCACATATGCATGTGTTTGTGCTATTAAGTAATGACCGTAAGAGAGACGAAGTATCTATCGGCAATTTTAAGGAATGTAGGTTGCTAACACCATAGATTACTATGGTCGTCTGAGAAGATTAGGAAGCATAAGAGAACAAAAGAAAATTACTACAAGATGAAAACTATTGAATAGCTTGGGCTATAGACTAAAAACCAAAAAATTCCTTGAAGAAAACAATGAATGATTAAATTTACTCTTTCACAAGTGTTTGGCTTTCACATTCATTTCTGCTACGAGTGTTTTCTGAAACAAAGAAATAGAAGAAATCAGTTGTAATTCTATGTTTCTTTTCTCTGTAATTGGTTAACCACTCCTATGTTTCTAGCAGGGCAGATGCCTAAGCATTTCACATTTGTTGCTGCTACTGGTGTCTCCCGAAACAAAGAAATAGAAGAGTCAGCAGTGATTTCATGTTTCTTCTTATCTGGTTAACCACTCCTATGTCTCTAGGAGGGCAGAAGCCTAAACATTCGTAGTTGACATGGATGCTGACTTTACATGTCTATGTCCTTGAATAATATGTTTTCTTTTTTAATTATCCATGCTTACACTCCATGAAAGTTTATCTGTGTAGGTGTGTTTATTACATTAATGATCTCAATACATAAGTTGATCTTTTAGTCTGGTTTTAATGATGCTGATTAGAACCATTCTTACATAGTTTGAATTTGCATGATCAATTGAATGGAGGAATAATATGTGCAGAGTTTGGGTTGACTGGGATGGAAATGAACAGTTAGGTGATTTTCTTGGTTTTTTGAGAATAGTGGAGTTATTAACATTGCTTTAGTTTAGTGAAATGTGTTTACTCGCGGGGGAATTTTGTAGTTTGCATCAATTACTGTGATGGGATATGTAACAACATAGAGATTTACATAGTTCTGGTTTAGTGAGATGTACCAAATAGTTGGAAATTGTGGGTTTGCATAAGTTACTGAGAGGGGAAACACTACTCTTTGCATATTAATTTGATTTTCCTAGTGTCTGTCTTGAATGATGTGTTCTAGTCATTTTTCATTATTTGTGGTTTAGTGAGATGAACTGAATAGTAGGTGATTTTTGAGTGTTGCTTGAATTGCTGAGATAGAACTGAATAAAGTGGTAAGAAACTATTGTGTTAATTTGGTTTTCCAAATGTCTGATTTTTATAACACTAGTTATAACTACTCTTAGATGGTTGTGGTTTAGTGATGAACTAATAATGGGTACATTTGAGTTTTGCTTGACTCATTGAGATAGGAGATCAATCAGATAGTGGGAAAATATTTTTGAATTAATTTGGTTTTCAAATTTGGGTATTATTATATTATTACACTAGTTAGAATTCTCCTTTGCATGTTTGTAGTTTACTGAGATGAACCCAATAGTGGGGCAACTGATTGATCTTTGGCTTGAATTGCTGAGATAGGAGGTGATAGAGAGAGATAATGCAATGAAAGAGATCGAAAAGAATTTGATGGAGCTGCATCAGATATTTTTGGACATGGCAGTTTTGGTTGAGGTTCAGGGGGAAGAGATCGATAACATCGAGCATAATATGGTGAAGGCAGGTGCATATGTTCGTGATGCTACAAAGAATCTTCAGGTTGCAAAGGAGTACCAGAGTGGAAGAAACAAATGCAGGGTCATAGGTGGGGCTCTCTTGCTGGTTTTTGTTTTTGTGTTGCTTATTTCCACCATTGTAAGTTTGAGCACATCTTAGGATTAGGATGAGTGCTAACTCTGTTGATGAGAGCTAAGCTCTGTTTTGGAGGTTGGTTTTTGGTTGCACCATGGTTGTCTACTCTCTCTCTCTCTCACACACACACACACATCCTGGTTCTTATATCTGCCATGTATTCTGTTTTGGTTGCTGGCAATTCATAATTCTTTGGTTGCTCTCTCTCTCTCTCTCTCTCGATGTAACAAATGGTGTTTGGTTGGTTCCTTTGTGTGTTTATGTGGTTCTATAACTGCTGTGACCTGTCTCAACACACCACACCAACTAGACATGAGAAATAATGCGACATATCCTATTTTATTTTTATTTTTATTCACTATTCTGCATTTGACAACTACATTTCAGCACTTTTGAAAATATAAATAACCTGTTGAATCAGTTGAGAAAACCCCAGTAAAATGATTTTCTGGATGACTGGATTGGGGCGGCACACCGGTTGTAGGCTTCTCTTTCAATGAAATGATTGGGCAGACACATGCGTGGGTGGATTTGCCTCGGTGAATATATCGCCTTAAATTGAGTTGCAATGCATCTCACTGCAGATCAGAAATTCTGGCAAAATTTTGTTTTTAAAGCGAATAATACCTATATGCACACAGCTTTTTCTGAAGTGGACAATGCCTTTTGAACTCTTACTGAGTTTTCTGCAGTTGCATTTTAGAAGAAGGGTAGGGTTGGGTTGTGTTAGCACCACACTTATTCAACGTGCTAGATATTTGTGGTTTACTGAAATGAACCCAATAGTGGGGCACCTAGTTGATCTTTGGCTTGAATTGCTGAGATGGGAGGTGATAGAGAGAGATAGTGCAATTAAAGAGATAGAAAAGAATTTGATGGGGCTGCAACAGATACTTTTGGACATGGCAGTTTCGGTTGAGGGGCTTAGGGGGAAGTGATCGATAACATCAAGCACATTGTGAAGGCAGGTGCATATATTCGTGATGCAACAAAGAATCTTGAGGTTGCAAAGGAGTATCAGGGTGGAAGAAACAGATACCGGGTCATAGGTGGGGCTCTCTTGTTGTTTTTCGCTTTTGTGTTGCTTATTTCCACAGTGGTAAGTTTGAGCACATCTTAGGACTAGGATGAGTGCGAACTTTGTTGATGAGAGCTGAACTCTGTTTTGGAGTTTGGTTTTTGGTTGCAACATGGTTGGCTCATTTCTCTCCCTCTCTCTCTCTCTCACACACACACACATCCTGGTTCTTATATCTGCCATGTATTCTGTTTTGGTCGCTGGCAATTCATAATTCTTTGGTTGCTCTCTCTCTCTCTCGATGTAACAAATGGTGTTTGGTTGGTTCCTTTGTGTGTTTATGTGGTTCTTATTGTTCTATAACGGCTGTGACCTGTTTCAACACACCAAACTAACTAGACAAGAGAAATTCTATTTTATTTTCACTGTGCTACATTTGACAGCTACATTTCGGCGTTTCTGAAAAGATAAATAATCTGTTGAATCAGTTGAGAAAACCCCAATAAAATGATTTTTCGGATGACTGGATTGGGGCGGCAACACCGGTTCTCTCAATGAAATGATGGGGCAGACACATGCGTGGGTGGATTTGCCTTGTTGAATATAACAAAGTAGCAAAGCCTTAAATCGAGTAACAGTGCATCTCGCTGCAGATCAGAAATTCGACAAAAATTTTGTTTTTTATTGGCTTGAATTGCTGAGATAGGGGGTGATAGAGAGTCCTTGGCATCATTGTGGCTTTATTTGCCCTTGTTTTTAGTTTGTTACCTTGAAGAAGGGAGCACATTTTGGTATTACCGTAAGTCACTTAAGTCAAACAATGTAAATACCAATATTTGTTTTGGGTAGTGGTTTAAAAATCGGCGAGTCGCAACGGACTAGCTTGAGTTGGCATTGGAATTGTTGACTCTGAGCCGATTTTTGCGTAAAATCGAAAATGTTGCGATTTGCCCAAGTTGGCATGGGAATCGGTGACCTCGAGCCGATATTTGTGTAAATCAAAAAATCGCCCGGTTTTAGAGTAGAATCGTCGGTTTTGAGAGCGTGTGAATACATTTCGCGTGTGTTGCACGAGCCGCCCTCATGACATCATCATGCTCCGCGCATGTGATTACATCTTGTGTGTCGCACGAACGGCCGGTATGACGTCACAAGATATGTTGTGGCTGACGTCACCATGCTCCACTAGTGTGAATACATCTTGTTCCGTGTATGTGAATACATCTTGCTCCACGTGTGTGAATGCATCTCGCGTGTGTCGTGCGTGTACAAAAATCGAATGTGCACTGTGCATAGTTCCCATCCCAACATATCAAGTTGATAGTTCAATTATTTATATACGCAAAGTTTGTCCTACCTCTTTTCGATGTGGGAAAATTCTCAATGCCCAACATTGAGATGTTAAATCAATATATTGATTTATTATAGCATAATATACTAAATGTAGTGCAGCGGAGAGTTGGTTATCATGTTAGATTTCGATATTGGAGGTCTCAGGTTTGAACCTCTGTTAAATTTTTTCCTTTTGTCACATGTCATAAAAAGTAGTTAAATTTTATCTTTTTGTCTGATAAAAAATAGTTTAATTTTTTCATTTTGTCAAATGTTATAAAAGATAGTTTTTCTTTTGTCAAATAATGTCAAAAAAAAAATGTGTTTTTTTTTTCTTAAATAATATCATAAAAAATAATATCAAGGAAGAAAATATTGTCATAAAAAAAAAATAAAGTGGAAAAAAATAATGTCATAAAAAAAAGAAAAAAAAAAGCGTCATATTTTTATCTTCTCAAAAAAATATAAGGCAAAAAATAATATCATCAAAAAAATGAAAGGAAAAAAAATAATATAAATGAAGAAATAATGTCATGAAAAAAAATAAAGAGAAAGAAAATAATGTCATAAAAAAAAGAAATATTTTATTTTTATTTTTATCTTCCAAAAAAATAAAAGGAAAATAATAATATCATTCAAAAAATAAAAGGAAAAAATTGAAATAAAAGATAATACAACAAACATTTCTTGTCGAAAAATAATTTATCTTCTAAAAAAAATAAAAATAAGAAAATAATATCATCAAAAAAATAAAATAAAAAAATAAAATAAAAGATAATACAATAATTCGAGATTTTAGTGGCCATTTTTTTATCAATTTAATCCATTATTTATTGTAGTCCATATATGACTATATATTTTATCAATGATGATTCTATGATTTTTCTTTTATGTAATGCAAATTTAATGGTTAACATAAGTTCAAACAGGGAAAGAACATCTCAATATTCGTAAATTGATAAAAAAAAATGAAATAATAATGTAGTACCCATATTTTTTGTTGGATTCTTAAAAAACAACATTTATAATGAATTTTAATAGTTTTTTTGGATTTTTTTTAAGGTTTAATCAGATCGATTCACCGATCCGAATGGGTTTTTGAGGTGCCCGATCCAGGACTCCGATCCGTTCTCTAAACCACTGGTTTTGGTTTTAAAATTAGAGTAATGATCCTATGAGACCCTCCCACATCCATGTGTATAGGACCATAAAGGATCACTATTAAATTTGGCACAGATTTCCAAAAAAATTATCACATGGGTGTGGAACTTGACTTTTCTAGAGATCTGTGCCAAATTTAATGATGATCCTTTGGGGCTTACACACATGGGTATGGGAGGGTCTCACAAGGTCACTTCCCTTAAAATTATAACAAAATATTTTGAATAATGATCCTATGAGACCCTCCCATACCCATGTGCGTAGGATCCAAAGGATCAGTATAGACTTTGGCACATATCTTTAAAAAAGTTATTACATGGTTATTGGTCTTGATTTTTCTAGAGATCTGTGTCAAATTTAATGGTGATCCTTTGAAGTCCTACACACGTGGATGTGAAAGAGAGTCATAGGATCATTACTCAAATCTTTTACCAATAATCTCATTGACTGGAATTGAGAAACAACGTGGCATATCAATAATTTTGCCCCCCTTATGTCACCCAAGCCAAAAGATGTAAACTATTGCTTGTTCTAGATTTAAATTCTAGAATAAGATTTTTAATAAGGAAAACATGTTCTACGTTTGGACTTTGGAACAAGCGTGGGCATTTAGGTCAAGTGGCTCAAACAACTTAAGTGACCAATTCTAAATGCCTCACTTGGTTATGATTCAAAACCCAGAATAACAACAATTTAGGTATTTTTTAAGACGATTGGGAAGGCAGCCAAGTGAAATACGTTTTTAAAAGTAATCACTTTGCTGCAAATTAGGATTTTTGAAAATTTTATCAAGTCACAATGCTCTTTTTGAAAATTTTATCATCTCACACTTGGTGTTTAACACCTCATACACATTTTTGATCTAATTTCAAATAGTCTGTTACTCTTTTAATCAATTTTTAAGTAGCCCATCAAATGGCACATCATTGTTGGTTTTTAAATGTATCAAATGACATCCATTTTATTTGTTGGTTTTTAAATTTATCAAATGATATCCATTTTATTTGTGGATGACATAGTTTTGATTGATGAGACTAAAGATAGTGTAAATGTAAAGAACTTTGGAGAGATACTTTAAAATAAAAAAGTTTTAAACATAGCAAGAGTAAGATAAAATATATAAAATGCAAGTTTAGTAGTAAAATGAATTGAAACGAGGAATTAGTTAATATTGATGACTAAGAACTACCTAAAAGAAATTATTTCAAGATCTTGGGTTGATATTATATGAAAAAAGAGATATTGAGGAAGATATTGCTCACAGAATTAGAGTTGGGAGGACGAAGTGGAGATGTGCTTTGAGAGTCTTATGCAATCGTCGCATACCAATGAAATTGAAGGGTTCTTTTTGTAGAACGACTGTAAGACCAACAATTTCTTAGGATGGAATGCTGGGCAGTCAAAAAATAATATGTCCATAGAATGAGTGTATTTGAAATGAAGATGTTGAAATTGATAAGTGACAAGACAAGAAAGGATTGAATTTGGATAAATACATTAAAGGGACTCAAGGGTTACTCCAATAGGTGATAAAATAAGGCAAAGTGTAGGTGGTCTGATCATGTACATCGTCGACATATAAGCACACCACTTAGGAAGGATGATTTGTTTCAAATAAAAAGCTCTAAAAGGGCAAATGAAAACCCTTAAGGGCGTATTTGATAAGTGAGAGTTTCTGGCAGTGGAAGTGAAATGTCTCACTTCCATGTTTGACACTACAGTGTGAAAGCTTTAAAGTGCATGTCGTTTTTAGTATTAAAATGGGTTCATTTTTGGAAGACCACTCGTCCATAAAAAATAATTAAAGAGCAGCCTTCCATAATTTATGGAAGAGTCCTTTCCACTCTCAAAAACTCCATGTGGTAAACGCATTCTAAAGGATGTGGATGAAAGTATTAGGAAAAGATAAGATAACTTATGGTTTGACAAAGGGTATAGGCAAATGGTGGAACACGATATGTGTAGCGACCCCAAATAGTTGGAGTTAGTGTAGAAAAAATCGGATGGTTCAAACCAGAACTGCTTGGTTAGATCATAACCAGCCACTGGCTAGTTCCGGTTTCGACCAGTTTTGGTGAACCGCTTGGGATTTAAAAAAAATTCAAAAACATTATATAAAATCCAAAAAAATAAGGGATTTTGTTTGTAATATAATTTTTTTTTTTTTTTTTGATGTTTTTCATAATTTTAGCAAAGATTGGAATTTTTTTTGGTCATTAGTACTTATTTTTACAGTTTCCCATATTTTTAAAAAAATTTCAAAAAAACCCTTAGGCACAAATCAACTATTTAAAAGTTATCTTTTTAATTAATTTTGAACTTCATTGGATATGCTTTGTTTAATCATGCTTTAAATTTATTTTTTATATTTTAGTAGATTTTATTTTTTTGTATATTTTTTTATTTTTTTACACTTTTTTGACTCCTCGAGATTGGCCTGGTTAGGCCGGTACCGGTTAGTACCGAGTAACCGCTTCCGGCACCATATCCGGTTAACTGTTCCAATTTGACTTTTTCTACACTAGTCGGAATAAAGCTCTGAAGGTGTGTGATGATCTACAGGGAAATTAAATATGAGAAAATTTATTGACGTACCCATAAGAGATAAATTGATTAACATTTTGCTCATTTAAAACTATTCCAACACAGGACCATGATTTTTTGTGTTAAATTGTTCCCGATAATTTCATAAATTTTCCTGGATACATTCCTCTACCTAGCATTAGGCCCTTTGGACATATTGGTAGCCCTGCCTTATATTTACATGGCGTTGTGGTCATCCAAGAAAAAAAGGCACTCATATTGAAAAGAAAAGTGTTTGGTGACTCGGCCAACTCATACTATTTTTGTGCAGTCTCCATATAAAATATATCTTAAAGATGTATTTCCCATTCAAAATTTTAGGGTTTGATAATCTCAACCATGACAATGATTTAACTTAAGAATTTTTTTTTTTCAAAAAATATAAATGTTTTTTTTCAAAAAATATAAATGTTTTTTTTTTAATTCCTTTCTTTGCTGTCCATTTTAACTTTTAATAAATGTAATATTTTTTTATATTCATCTTACAAAAGAATATTCGATAGATAAAAGACCGCACAGTAATAAGTGTGTCGGCTGACTCACCAAAACTTATTGAAAATAGGCATTGTAGCAATTAAAAAAATTATCGGAAAATCTTAGTATTGGCGGTATTTTACCGATCAGCAGAGTTTCATTTCTAAGTAAGTGTTCTGAGAGTGAGAGAGTAGCCCACAAGAGAGATCACCATGTAATTACTGCAAAATCATGTGGAAGCCATAGATCGGGATGATCCAGCTCCCTCTCTCTCTCACAAGCATTTGGTGTTCCTCTCTCTTTTGTTGGGTTTGGTGATACCATATGTTTTGATTAAAAGATTAACGGTATTATCGAAAATAAAAAATAAATTTTATTAGAAAAGAAAAAAATGATATTTTTATAAGAGAGCCAAAAAAGACATAACACCCATCCTTTTGAAGGTCACCTTTTTTGGGAATTATGATAATGGATCTCCAAAGAGGAGATTGGTCCCTAAGAGAGATACATGGTCTCCGAGAGAGAGGTGGTACTCCCATGAGTTTTGGATTTTAGAGAAAGAAAGTCTCTCAGTTGCTTTCAAGGTGCACGTTCCAGTAGCAGTATTGTGGGGGAAAAGAAAGTATTGATTGAAGGTGTTGCTCGGTCGTCAGAGTGGGGATTTAAAAGGGAAGATCAGTGATGATCTTTTATCGATGTTTAGAGATAGATATATCTATATATCTTGTAGCCCAAAACTGTAATCTTTATTGAGATAGTAGATTTTTATTTGTCGAGACTGTGGATATAGCTCTACAGGGTGAATCATGTAAAACATGTGTTATGGTGGTGTATTTTTTGTGTTTGCTTTATGTCTTACACTCGATTTATAATTGTATTAATCTACTTCGTCATTTAATCAATTGTGTACACGATCTTGGGTAGGATCCCGGCATTTAAGATCCCCAAATCTGCAAGCGAGGGGTTCCTGAGAACCCTACATCTCTCATAAGCACAAACATGGTGCTCCTGTCTCTCTCTAATGCGGTGTTCCCATTTGGCTTGGCATATACTACTTTAGCAGAAAACAACAGGACATCGTTGATACAGCAAAAATCTAAGGCACAACACGCATAAAGCCAAATACAAAGGTGTGGAGCAGAGCACAATGAAAAAGGAAACGTACCGCATGGATAAAAGTTGAAGCGTTTTTTTTATAAGATTTTCCTCTAAGAGGAGGTCATTAAAAGTGCTGCTGCTGTTGTCCTAGCAGATTAAATTGCGCCCATGATTTTTTTTCCCTCTAACAATTGATGTTTCTTTTGTCAAAACGTGGGGAAGTGTTTACTATTTTTCCCTGAAGTCAGAATAGATTTTCTTTATTTACTTCTCTCTCTCTCTCACTAGAATTTTTTGTCAAAACATTAGACCTCTCTCTTTCTCTCCCCCCAAAGGACATATAATTGAGAATTCAGACTTGGTCCCTTACATTGCCCAACTTTGGCAGTTGGGCTAACTGAGCAATGTCCTCTCTGTTGCTTCCCCCTGAAAATCCATCTTCTCTGTATAAACCAGAGCTCTCAAATCTCTCTTCACTAGAAACATGCACAACTATGAGGGAATTGAAGCAAATCCAGGCCCAATTCATCAAAACCAATATAATCCATGACACCATTTCAGCGAGCAGGCTCTTACTCCTCTGCTGTTCTCTCTCTAACCCTGGCCAATTAGACCATGCCCGCCGACTCTTCTCTCACTACCCTCACCCCAATGCCTTCATGTACAACACCATGATTAGGGCCTATTCAAATAGCACCACACCAGAAGAAGCTTTCACTCTCTACTCCCAAATGCTCCATCATTCAGCTCCTCATAACACCCATACTTTCCCTTTCTTACTCAAGGCTTGTTCCCATTTCTCCACCTCCAAAGGATTGCAGCAAATTCACTCACAACTCACTAAGAGAGGTTTTCACTCTGAGGTTTATGCACTCAATTCTCTCATCCATGCGTACACAAAACATGGAGGTGTTCAAGATGCACAAAAGGTATTTGATGGACTTCTACATAGAGATTTGGTTTCTTGGAATTCTATGATGGATGGCTATGTCAAAACTGGTAGTCTAGAAATAGCAAGGAAACTCTTCAATGAAATGCCTAAAAGAAATGTGATCTCATGGACTACCATGATTTCAGGTTATGTAGAGAGAGGAGATTATAAAGAAGCTTTGAGCTTGTTTCGCATAATGCAATCTGATGGGATTGAGCCTGATGCTGCAGCTTTGGCAAGCATGCTTTCAGCCTGTGCTAATCTTGGGGCCTTGGATCAGGGGAAATGGCTTCATGCATATATTGATAAGAAGAAAGTGAAATTGGACCAGGTTTTGGCTAGCAGCTTAGTGGATATGTATGCTAAATCGGGTGATATCAATGAGGCACTCAGAGTATTTTCCACGGTTAAGATGAGAAGTGTTTTGGTTTGGACAGCTATGATCTGTGGTCTCGCGATACATGGGAGGCCGGAAGAGGCTGTCAATCTCTTTGAAGAAATGAAAAGAGAGAATATACGGCCAAATGGGGTGACTTTTACTGGGGTTTTGACTGCGTGTAGCTATGCGGGGTTGGTGAACAGAGGGAAGGAGTACTTTGGCAGTCTACAGACAGAATATGGCATAAGGCCTGCAATAGAGCACTATGGGTGCATGGTGGGTCTTCTAGGACAGGCTGGGCTTGTAGATGAGGCAGTAGAACTTGTAAGAAGCATGCCCATCGAACCCAATTCAGTAATTTGGGGTGCTTTGCTTGAAGCGTGTAGAATCCATGGAAAACTCGATTTAGGGGAGAGAATTGGACAATATTTGATTGAATTGGACCCAACTCATGGTGGAAGATACATACATCTAGCGGATATTTTTGAAGCAGCAGGGAAGTGGGATGAATCGGTAAAGGTGAGGAAACTGATGAGAGAAAGAGGAGTTTGGAAGCTACCAGGTTGCAGTTTAATTGAAAAGAATGGTTTTGTGCATGAGTTTGTTGCAGGAGACAAATCTCACCCTAAAGCAGATGAAATCTATTCCAAGTGGGAACAAATTGCTGAAAGATTAAGGCACGAAGGATACATACCTTTGATTGACACTACGATTAGTAATTTAGAAGAAGAGGACAGAGAAACTGTACTCCATTATCACAGCGAGAAGCTCGCGATTGCCTTTGGACTCATCAATACAGGTCCTGGAACCACCATCAGGGTGTTTAAGAACCTTCGGATTTGCAGGGATTGCCACTCTGTAACAAAGCTTATATCAAAGGTTTATGCTCGGGAGATAGTTGTTCGAGACAGGATACGTTTCCACCTTTTCAAAGATGGCTCTTGCTCTTGTAGAGATTATTGGTGAACAAGGGAGTCCTGCAAATTTCTTAACAAAATTGGTCTTACATCATTCGTCCTTAAACACATGCATGAATATGCTCATGAAATGGGAATAGTATTTCATAAAAAGCTTGAAAGTTGAATGGAATATATATATATATATATATATATATATATATATATATATATATATATATAAAGGTACATCTGTAGAAAATTACATAGATTGCCATTTTCAATGTCATCTTCGAGAGTAAAAGCTCCTTAGAACTGATCCATGCATACAACTGTGGACCAACTCAAACTGAAACTTTTTAACATGCAAGAAAGTTTGTTGTTTTGATAACAAGTACGGAAAACACAGATTCAAAATTCAATGATGTCATCAGACACATATGATCAAGTATCAACGATGTGTCTACATGTCGACACGCGACACTAAACAATTTTTGAAGTGTCCAACGTTAGCGCAACGGCTTTCACACTAGCCGTTGCTTGTTGGCTTTTGAGCGAAAGACAAGCAACAAAACGATTGCGCTAATGCACAACAACTTTCGCGCTAGCCGTTGCATGTCCCCTCGTCCCCCACCACATTCATGCGTTTACGATCCATGCTACCGTATTGATACTACTGAAAGACGTTCTATTTGCTCATAGCTCCCGTTTGATACTTGATAAAGCAAATTTGAGTTTTTGTTTCCCTTGTGACAGACCTGAAAGAGGGGGAACATGTCAAGTGTCCGCCTGGGATAATGTCTTAGGTCTTTTCTAGATATACAATACGATTTTGGTAGTAATATTCCATTTCAATTGGAAAATGCAGTCCAATGTTTGGAGTAGTATAAGCAATCAAGGGGTAATAGGGAATAAGCACCATCGTCGAGAGGGAAACAATCCGAATCACCAACTAAGGCCTGGCCCCTAAATGATTGTTCGGTGATAAAGGAGGTAGGGGTGCAGAGACAACTAGGAGGTTTGCCTAGAAGCAATCACCCTTGAAAGAGAGCATAATAGCTCACTGATCTAATCTATATAGTCTTCGACTATATATATATATATATATATATATATATATATAAGGAAAAGATGTGATTAACCTACTAACTCATATGAACATATGAGCCCAACGGGCTATATTGAATCTGGGTCGATCTGATTATCACGGATGTCCGGTAGTGCTTGAATTTTAGTTTTTTTTTACTCATCCAAATCACTTGAAATTTTAGGTGTGTGTTCTTCTCATCAAGGCGCACCTAATAAAAATATTAAAAAAAATTATCCTTAAAAAAAATAGCCAAAATATTCCTCAAACATTTTGGGGGTATTTTGGTCAATTTTCTCATATAAAATATTTTTTTGATATTTTTCAAAGATTTACCTATTTTTGATGAGCACATGCCTAAAATTTTTAGTAATTTAGATTTATTGAAAAAAAAAAACTAAAATTTAAACACTATCGGACATCAGTGATCGTTAAATCGGCCCAAATTCAATCTGAGACGTTGGGCTCATATGTTCATATGAGCTAGTGGGCTAATCCCATCTTTTCCCATATATATATATATATATATATATATAAAGTCATAGAGTAGTCTATTATTTTCTATTGTAGTAGTATTCCATTCTACAAAAAATAAGTAAAAAGGCTAAAGAGTGTGAGTTAGCTGAAAACTTACCAAACCACTCCCAAACATAAAAAGTTCAAAGACAAAAATGGATGGCCAAATGATTCCCAAAATAAAGTTGTGTTCAAGGAAAGACGTATGTCTAAATTGCCTCATGCTGGGTCAAAAGAGTTCATGAACACGTTTAATGTACATCACAAAATGTGAATTTACAAGTGAATGAATTTTTGTTTTAAGGATACAATAAGGTCAGCATCTCTCATGAATGCCCGATCTCTTCTTGGAACATTGGCTACTTATTATTATAGATAGGGGAAAACTAGAGAGACAATCATAGAGTTTCACTCATTGAGGTTTATATCCTGCTTGGCGGTCCATGATTGTCCTGATTCCAGTGTTACCTGTCCAATCTGAATCAAGAAGAGTGAACGCCAGTGAGAGGACAAACAATTCCTCCACTTACAAAAATATTCAATTAGGAACTCCATACCTTAGCATTCTCAACACAAACAAAATCACGGTAGCAAGATTCCATCTGTGTGTAAGGGTTCCACAAAACTGCATCTGTCCAGCTGCACGGCTAAAGGGGGTTATGAGTTGAACTTTGAAAAAAGAAATATCTCATCATATGTAAATTAAACGGCAGAAATAAAGGGGAAAACAGTATGCAGAACAGAGTATCAAGTAGAAAATTTAGTGAAAGGAATTACAGGGGCAATGATAGTACATACTTTTGGTTTCTTATGGATATAATATCTCCTAATCCATTGTTGAGGTGTAGCTCTTCCGGTGCATCAAGGTAAATGCAATCAACAAAGCCTGGAAAAGTGATAACTTCCCTGTTTCAGGAGACATAGGTTCAGAAGGGCAGAAACTATATTTGCCTGTTCTGTCCATCACTTCTTTTATGTAAAATAAAATTCATTTTAATAAAAAATGACACATGGTAGCACATAAGACCTAAAAACTAGCTAAATTATCTGGAAAAATTTTAATTGATTGTTTTATTTGTGCGGTGTTTACCTAAACCACGATTTTTTTTTTTTGATAAAGTTAACCTAGACCACGATGTTTGTTGATGCAGCAATTCGCATTTCACTCTATTTTAACCAAGCATTTACGATTCTAATTAAAGCTACAAAACATGAACAATGCATAGATTCAGATGGACAGGTCTCAAAAAGTACCTCTTTTCCCATTCAAAAAAAAAAAGGTACCTCTCTTCCGTTTTCTCAATGGGATTTGAAGGATCAGGATCCTTGTTTAGTGTCTTGCAACCTTTGAGACCTTTGACTGATACCGCTGATATGAAGCCCTACACAGCAATATAATGCCCAAAATATGGGCTTCGGCTATTATAGTTGATAATTCCCTTTCTTTAACAGGGCTAGCAGATCCTAGGCAGTCTACTAGTAAGAAAAATCTCAAATCTAAGATTGAATAAATCATTAAATTCAGAACTAGATGGCTAAAATCTTTAAGGAAAAAGAAAATCCTACACGAAAGTATGTATGCAGTGCACTGTTGAAGGAGAATGGTTTGCTGTCTGTGTTTGTGATGACTAGTTCTGTTGAAAGACTCTTAGAATTCAGTGCAACCTGCAAAAAGTCGTCGATGAATGATTCTATTGAGACTTCAATGGAATTCTAAACGAAACTTATGAACAAGAGGAAATATTGGAAGAATAAGTGCATCCTCATTTAAGGTCAGGATGACTATAAAGCAAGCCATTAAGTAATCAAAATCAGAAAAATCCAATTGAACACCATCAGAATTTACAGTTAAAAACTAGTAGGAATGAAATTACCTTGTATGAAGCTAGAAATGCAAAATTCCACATTGATCGACTGTATGGATCATCCTTGAGTTCTAATGTTAAAACTGGATTGCCTTCAACATTTTCGGACTTGGCGACAGACCATGTCATGTTTCTTGCAAATCCATGCTGTAAAGAAACAAGCACAATCAACCTTAAATTTCTACAGCAGAAACATGCTTTGAGTGGCATCTAATTAAACTCACTGTTTTGGGGAAGAATGATCAACTGCCAAGGACAAAACTGATTATACTTCCATGGAAAGATAAACAGGAGATTTTACATATCAGAAAGACCAGTATTGTTTCCAATCACCAAAAGAAAAATCATTTTCTAACATTCAGGAGGTAAATCAGTTCAAGAAATTATTATTTTTTCTTTAACCATTATTTTATATATTTTTTAAACTATTCTCCTAGGTTGAAGAAATCCCCTTTCAAATAAAAGAAACACGGAATGGGACTTTCCAAACATTTGCATAAAACTAAATTCCTCCATTGCACTTAAGAGAATGAGAAATGTCTCACAACTGGGAAAGAAATGTTTTATCAGCATGAAAAGCAAGTACAGAAAACAACGCTTGCTGATGAACAAATGACAGACTCTGAACTAGTCAAAATAGGCTGATACAAGGCCAGATCGAGTATGAACCCTTTTAACATGTTGCATTTGGTCACACAACTCACACCAAGTAGTTTACGAAGTGTTAAATTTGATAACATTCCCCAACTGCAGGATACCAAAGTCATATTAATGCAACTAAATTCTCACGTTTCTTGTTCAATTGACTACAAATTCTTATAATAGAGACTCAATATAAAACACATGATGAAATCAAACCTCCTACCAAATCTCGAATTTTTAACTGCTCTAAACCACTTTCATTTAAGTACTTGAGAAGTTCAGACTCTTCATTGAGCATAAGCTTGCCCATCCACAAACTAACTTCCCATGTAAAATGTTAGTTAGCAAACATTATGGGCATACATGCAATTTAACGTCTGACTCTATATTACTTTCTCCTCAGTAACTGTCATCTTTAACTCCCAAAACAAAGGAGTATCAGTCATAAAAGCAAACAAACACAAGCTTGGCAAGAAAACAGAAAATTTATAGTTGTGGAACTGGGAAGCTTCACGTGCTAATCATAAAAGCATAAAACTCTTGGGTAGGTAACACCAAACCTGTTGCATGGAACCGGGTCCAAATTGAGGAAAACAATGTGGGATGCCTCCACTATTTCAAGTGAAAAAAAAAAGAAAAAGAAAAAGATATCAGAAACCAAGCAATATTCAAACCACCATAGAAATAAAATAGCAACTCCAATTTACCAATATATGCAAACAAACTTGTTCCATGCTCTCTCACTCAACTCATGTAAGGATATTCTATAGAAGTTCTCTTTTGCTGAACGGTGATATGTATTTTAGCAAAAAATTATCTCAATTAACTAAATTCCACATATAACCCGCATGTTTTCAGTGCTCCTAGAGGCATAGAGCTGCTGGTAGAGATGAAGTATGATATATTTTACATGTGCCTGCTTGTTCATTTCATGTTGACAACTAAAATTAAGCCCCAAAATATGTCATGATTCATATTTTTCATACCAAGTACAAGAATTAACAGAAAAAAAATTGCCACACTCAAGCTCCATGTAGGAATCGTCAAAGTGAAATTAGGTTTGCATATAAGAATACACCTGATGTTGCGATGTTGCAGATGTTATGGGTCATTTACTGAGAGTTTGACCAGTCTGCATAAACTTCTTTAACATATAATACCCCTTTAAATAGCTAAAGCTAAGGCTGACTTTCTGAAAATAAATCACAATATATGGTTTCAACATAATTTTGATGCATTTGGCATGATAAAACTGATCATTAACCACTCAGAAATAAATTTATGTACTACAGGAGCCAAAATAGAAACAAGAAAAGAATGAATGACAGAAGGGAAACTTCAGTACCAAAGGAGAGGATCGCATGGCTTCAACAAGAAAAGAAAACAAAGATCTACATTGGGACGTCAAAAATACTTAAGATTACACCAGAAAAATCTTTGTTTATCCACACTCAACTTTGTATGTTTAAGAACATAAAACAAGGGAAAATTATGTAAACCCCCACACAACAAACTTTATACACATAGGCCCCTCTATAAGTTTTCTATTAACACCATCAACGTGTTTTCTGTTTTATTTGGCATCCAACCCCTAGAGAGAGAAATGTGGTAGTTTCGGACAAAATGTCCTCACAGCAAAAAATACCCTTATAGCCACATTTCTAAATTTTGTTAGACGACCAGGCCGGTCCAGCTGGCACTTGAAATGGCAGACTAGCCTCATTCCTAATTTTTTTAGAGCCTGAGGCTGGTCTGATGGACACCCCCACCCCCTCCCCCAATCACCTCAAAATTTTGATCACCACACACAAAAAAGTTAGACGCCCTGGCCGGTCCAGCTGGCACTTGGAATGACAGACTAGCCTCGTTTCTAAATCTTTTAGAGCCCGAGGCCAGTCTGCTGGACCCCCCAATCACCTCAAAATTTTGATCACCACAAAAAAAAAAGAAAAAAAGAAAAAAAAGTGATAGGTTATTATTATTAATTTTTTTTTTGGGGGGGGGGTTGTTATAATTTTCCTTTAAACTAATTTTGCCCTCATAGTAGCTGAATAACTATTGCTAATTTGATCAATACAGAGGTAACATAGGAATCTAGTAAAAGCCATTTCTAAATGAAATTCAATTAAAGTAGTTAATATAGCGGACATAATCAGTTAGTTATACATGAAGATAATAGCAATTGCACTAACCTGATAGGTTTTTTCCCATTGAAGACAGCATCTGGCCTGACAAAAAGAAGGTCCTTGTCATTTGCAACTTTCCAAGATGTCACGCACCCTCCAAATAAATAAACCTCAGCTTCACTGCAAGATAAAAATATTTCAGTGATATTTAGCTTCTAGAACAGAAGTCAGATGTTTTAGCCTCTTATATAATAAAGCTGAGAAATATAGACAATGGTGCTGAGGCTGCTGAGAATGAAGAAGTAAACAAATATATATATTGATTTGCCACTGATAGGATTGAAACCTGAAAGAATGGGGCTGGCCATTAACTGAAATAATCTATCTAGGAACCAACATGAGGAACAATTATGCATCATAGATTCACAGTCCCTGTTACGATCAAAGAAAATGCTTGGTCATCAAGTGTAGGAGGCGTTTTCAGAAATAGTCAACGAAGGATATGCCCATGTGTAATTCTGGTCCTCGTTGTTTCTTGAACTCTTAAAGCCTAATGTTATAAGCCATAAATTGGAACTATGCCTCTATTGTCTCATACTTTGCCCCGATAATTTGACTGCAATAACATGCTATATCTTAAAAATTTTGTTATCTTCTATGGCACTGTTGGAGGAACATTCTTGTGGAGGTGTAGAAATGCAAGAGGAGGTCTACTGTAGTTCGAAAATAGAAATAGCAAAAGCACATTGAAGCTGTCAAGAATAGTTGGAATCTGGAATGCCCTCATAAAGTACGGGTTCAACCATAAGGAAGGTTGGCTAGATAATATTATCTTCATTAGTTCTCAATTGAACCAAATACAAAAGAACAAGAAAAAAGAAAAGAAAAGAAACGAAGAAGATTATGTATAGAGTTTATACTTGACTTCATGTTTGTGCTTTCTTTATGTAGTATTTTTTTTTCTTCTTGGATGTATTATTCTAGTTCTTAATTCTTACCATTATATAGTTTCATTTTCCAATGCAGTTCTTGTCTGAGTAATCTCTTACTGAGTCCCTTGACAAAATTTCCAAAGTATTGATAGACCAAAGATTCAGTCCATTGCAATACACGTATCCATGTCAAAGTAACTATGGCATCAACTGGAATAGTGTAACAATCATGTTTGTATCTTGAAATAACAATTTCCAAGGAAGACAGATTTAAAGATATCGGAATTTTAAAATGACAATCTCCTGAGCTTCACAAAATGTCAATTCATCATCAATTCAAAGAGTTACATTAGGAAAAAGAAAAAAAAAAACAGTGAACATACTTTTTGAAAAAATGTGAGTCAAAGAACAAGAGGTGAACTTATAAGAACTCACCTACCAGAATTTGATTTTAGCAAGACCTTTGGGAGTTTGCCTTCTCCTTCTGTAAATTGAATGCCCAAGCAATTTCTTTCCTGATTAACAATAGCTACAGTGGTTCCAACAAACCTGGATAAGACAGGAAAAGTTTGCATTTTGCTAAGTCCAGATCAAACGCGCATCCATTCAAATAACACGCAGCTGGAGCCTATGTGGAGTTCAATACCCTAAGCATAGCTCAGAAGTTCGAAATGCTTGTTTTCTGATTATGAAATTAATAAAGAATCTGCATCCAAACGTCTGGTTAATGAAATTTGAAAAATGTAAAAATTCCTCAAGGGCATCATATTTACAATAATGAAAAGAAGGGCACAAAGAGTCATTCCAAGAACTGATAACGAGTCAAAATGTAGAAGGAAATAAGCCTCAGATTCATGAAGAAAATGAAAGAAAACCTTTGGTTGATTCCTTAAAACTTATAGATTAAGGAAACACACATTGAATTGCAGAGAAGATCTGTAAAATCAGAGAAAAAATTCAAAATGGATAAATGCAGAGGAATCATCGAATGGGACAATGCACTCTTTAACTCTCCAAATTTGTCAAATGCAGATAGATTAAAGAGCAAATGGATTACTAACACCATCAGGAAAAACATAGAAGTCAAGACGTGAAATAGAACAAAAATACATAGGTAAATGAATGAAAAAATGAACACTTCTGATTTTTCCAGCCATTACCAAAGCTTTACAAGAAAGTTTCGAAGCTGAAAAATGATTTTCCATACCGATTTTTACGATATCCGTAGCATGTTTTCTGATACTTTGCCACCTCAATTGTAGAATTTTGTCTTAGAAAGAAGGAAGAAGCAGAGAAAGCCATGTTTCCATGCCCTAAAACGGAAGCTGAGGATGCCATCGTTTTTCTCAGTGTCAGTGACCATGTAAGCCAAAAGAGGGCCAGGGGAGTGGAGACGAAATGCCTCATTATACGGCTAGGGGATTTTAGTACAAGGTTGAGGCCATATACAATCCAACTATGGCGCACCTCAAAAATTCATTAAAAGAAGTTATTTCGATGAAATTCATTAAAAAAAAGTTAGTTTCGAATTTTGATATGGCAGAACTGTCAATTCTGATCATCTTGACCTTCAGATAAATGAATATTAGAAAAATAAACTTCAAGTATTGGAAATAGTGCATCTTGTAATGCATTATTGAAAGTGTTAATTTTCAAGTGTTCATAGATATGTTTGATTCACACTATTTTTGAAGTTTTTAAATTTACAATTATAAGTGGAAATAAAATTTCAGACCAAGATTTTGGATATTAAAATAATATTTCGAAACGATTTAGAGGTACACCTTACTTTGAAAGTTTAGGGCCTCAATATACAAACCACGCTCCTTTTAATAGCGGGAAAGGTTTATATAGAGCCGAGGCTCTAAACAATTAAATTAGAGCCTACTTCAAAAATTTCACTAGAAGATGTTGTTTTGATGCCAAAATATCTTCAAATTGATCATCTCGACATCAAGATGCATAGACATGAGAAAAAAATAGATTTCAAGTTTTGGAAATAGTGTATCTTGTAATGGATTTTTGGACGGTCAATTTTCAAGATTTCATAGATCTGATATCTATACTATTTTTGAAGTATTAAAATTTATAAATAAAAATAAAAGTATATTTTAAAGCTATCACAAAGATTTTCAATATTAAAGTTGTATTTCTTGACATTATTTGAATGTATGCTCTAATTTGATGGTTTACAGCCTAAGCTCCATACAAATCGCACCCTTTAATAATATCAGAATTGTTCTTTCATTAGCGCCAACCGGAGATTATACCGTACACCATTGTGTATGGCTACGGTGTGTTAAAAGCAGCATCCGTGCATAGGGCGAGGTCTAGATTGCTAAAATTAAAAAAATTAAAAGAAAAAAGATAACAGAAATAAAGGCCGGGCAGGGCCGAATCGGTCTGGCTCTTTTGCCTTAGCCTAGGCTCAACAGTCAGCTTTTATAGTCTAGACCCCAATTTTTTGGGCCGGCCCGAACCGACTGGGTGTATAATGTGCTTCTTTATTTTGAAAATGGAATTGCCGTAATGGGAAGGAAGCAAAACCAACATAAGAGCTATTTCTGGTCATCGTTATCTTATTTTTGCTCAAAATTTTGGGCTGATTTCGGTTTTGTCTTGCAGCACCCTTGTGTGTATTTGGAAGATAAATTGCCTAGAAAAAGTGGACTTGTTTTACACGTAATACATATGATGGTACACTATAAAATTATGGGATTGTATATAATGAGACCATTTACCTTCAATACAATGAAGACACAATTACTTACAACCACCCGATGTAAAATCTGATAGCTTCGATGTGTCACAAAATTTGAGATTTTTTTTTTTTGAAGTTTGAACTTGATCAATAAATAAATAAATGCAGCCATCTAATTTCACATCCAATGGTCAAGATTAATTGTAACCAATTTCTGGTAAAGATAAACAGTCTTATTGTATACTTTTCTTAAAAATATTTATCTTTAGTATAAAGAGGTCACAATGTCTCTTAGTTATTGGATGTGAAATTTATCATATAAAAATATCCCACACCAATTAATTATCAAGAAAAAAAAAGATTTGACCCCAATTAATACAAAAAAGCTTCGACGATGATGATAATAATGATGATGATCAAATTATCTCACATGATAAATTTATTTTGGATTTTGTAGCTTATGACCTACAATAACCTTTTTCTAAATTTACATGGGTCGTTGTGGGCACTATACCTCGAATATTAGAATTAGAAAAAGTATATCCACTACGTCATGGTGACGGTTGAAGGGTGCCCAACCCCTCTGTCAACCCTTTCGATTAATCTAAAGGGTTTTGGTTATATTTGAAAAAAGCGATCACGATTATACCAATAAAAAAAAATAAAAAAATAAAAACAAGGCTTTAGTTATGTTTGATGTTTTAATTTGAAGTGATTGATCCATAATGAATGTGAGTATTTCTCAATAAAGCGCAACTTGAAAAATATATAGAACAAATAATATTAAAAAAATAATTTAACCAAAATACCCTTGAAACATCTAGAAGCATTGTGGTTAACTTATTTTAAAAAAATATTCTTCTATATCTTTTCAAGTGCATCTAAGTGTGGTGCACAGCATAATCGTCAAGATTGGACTGATCTAGTAGTCCGACTGGTCAGATTGCTTACTGGTGCTTTGGTTGTTTTGACTAAAGGTAAAAATTAGGTTTGGTCGTAAATCAAATAAAATTAATATTTAATTAGTTTTGAAAATTTGGACTAGCTGGTTTTGATCTGTTCTACTAACTAAATGAAACTGGGTAAAAAAATTTAATATATTTTATTTCTTTTAACTAGTATACCTATTTTTTTTTTTTTTTTTTCTAAAATCCGGTCCAACCAATTTGACTAGTAGTCGGATTAATTATTTATTGGATCAAACCCCTCATTGGTTTGGTGGCTAGTCCAATCTTGGCACTCAAACACCATTTTATGTCAATCCAATTCATTAAAAAAAAATCACAACTTAAACAATCATGGACATCCTTTCTTCTTTTATAATTTTGATCACACCATTTTGGGTATACACACATGAAAGTGGATGCTACCTGCTAATGTGAAAACTACAAATCTGGTTATGCAAATGAGGTCATCTTCTGAAAATTTAATTAGAGATGAAAATAGAATTTGAAAGTTTTGCTTGAGATCTATGATTTTGGAGCTCAAAAAATAATATAAATCTGACAAATTACAAAAAATTGAATTGAACAATCCAAAAATAAAATTCAAGACCATTTTGTAAAATTTTAAATCTAAAATTTATCTCTAAGATAAATTTTTAGGGAGGTCACATATGACCAAGGTTGGTTTCATTGTTCGTAAAACCGCCCGATCTAACCGCTAACTATCGGGTTAGATCGGAACCGGCCAATGGCCGGTTTTTATTTTGGGCAGTTAGGGTGATCAACCTGTATTTAAAAAAAACTTAAAATATATATATATAAATTCTCAAAAATAAGAAATTTGATTTATAATGAAATTTTAAATATTCTTTACATTATGGTAAAGATTAAAAATTGTTTTGGTCATTAATACTCACTTTTATATTTTTCCATCTTTTTTTAGAAAATTTTAAAAATAGCCATTGAAAAATATAAAATGGGTTAAAATCCATTTTTTTCATTAATTTTAAACTTCGTTTGAATGTGTTTTGTTTTAATAATTATTTATATGCTTTTCATATTTTAGTAGATTTTTTTTTGTATTTTATTTTTTATTTTTTTCAACACTTTTTTGACCGCCGGGGACTTGCCCGATTAGAGCGATTGAATCGGCCGGTTAAACCGTGTCCAGGCCCATGTCCGGTTAACCGTTCCAGTTTCATTTTACGAACACTGATTGAAGCTCTATCCATTAATCATTCGGTAGAGGAAAAGGAACACAGAAAAAGGCAAGAAATGTGATGGAAGAAAAAGAAAAATGAACATTCTTGGCCGAATCCAATCTTATGGTGAAAACTAACATTTAATGAAGAAAATAACATAACATAAGCCTCACAAATTAAATGAACGCTTGAATTTCCTTGATAGGAATTATTTACATTTTACAAATTAGGGCTTCTCTCAGACCCACAAAAACAATCTCAAACCTTTTGATGGAAATCAATTTCCTGGAACACCTCCCTGCCATTCTGCAGGAAAGGGAAAGGCCTTCTTTGGCCATCTTTTAACCAAAATAATAAAACAAACAAACTTTTCCTTTTCCTTTTTCTTTAGCAAGGAAGAAGGTCCTTTGGAGGTGAAACAACCGATTGTTGGGGCCCCTTTCCATCCTCCACCACGAACGCCATCTTCAATCCCCAAGTAGTGTGAACCTCTAGGTGACAATGCATGAACCACACACCTGAAAATCATAGCATTTGTTACATCTCCCCAAACCTCCTTTCTCTTTTAGTTTTGAATCCATAATTTGCATCAGTTTTTCCATAAGTACTTAGTTTTCTTTATAGAAGTTCCTTAAGTAAACCTTTATTTTGCACTAGAAATACTCTCACACATGTCTAACTTGCATGCATCATGGATATCATCATGCATATGTAAGGGTGGCAATGAGCGGCTCGGCCTGGCCCCAAAAAAGTGGGGCTTGGGCCACAAACTGTGGCCCTAGGGCTGGGCTAGGCCCTTTGCTGAACGGACCCGGCCCTCTTTTATGCTTTTTTTTTTTGTTTATTTTTTCTTGATTTGATTTTGGCCCAGCTCTAACAGGGCCAAGTCCGGTACTTGCCTGTACTATGGGGACAAGGGCCAAGGCTGGCCTGTTGCCGCCCTTATGCATATGTACACAAAGAAACAAAATCTTATACCGATATATACATATATTTGACCTTATGTATGTATTCACATATGGAAACAAAACAATTGAAAATAAGAAAAGATAACAAGATATATTAGTAGGAATAAATAAATGAAAAGAAGAAAAAAAAAAATTGAAGCATTTACCTGGATTGTCAGCCCTAAATCTGATGGCCGCCCAGCCTCCAGTTGGAACACCAACTGTGTTCCTCTCAGGAGGATCCACAAGGTTAAATTTGGCAGGGTCCTTGGCAGGATCAAAGTTCCCAACCCCTCTTCCAACCACAAAGAAGTTGAATCCATGGAGATGGAAGGGATGAGACTCCACAGTTAGCAAGTTTGTATCTTGAAGTACCAGCTCAACACTCGTGTTGAACTTAAGCTTGCTAAGCCTAGTACCAAGAGAGGTCCCGAGGTTTGCAGTAAGAGGAGCACCTGTGTAATTGAATGATTTCACCGGCCTATCCGGAAAATCAGTGGTGAAAACACCATTAATCTTAGAGTAATGAGCTTGAAGCAGCGCGGTTTGGGGCATAACAAAGGTAATATTGTTAATGGAAGCCGTAAACTGGGTTCCATTAAGGCAAGTAGAGCATGGGTTCTGGCCAAGCCCGATCGTGTAGAGGAGATGGCGGTCTACCTTTGGGGGCACATTTGCAGGGAACTGAGGTGAATTTAGGCTTCTCAAATTGTCATTGAAGATTTTCACGAAGTTTGTGTCATTAGACAATGGCAGTTGAGGCAATAAAGGTAGAACAGTGTTTGGAATTCCTTTATATTGGAAGATGGCCGTGGCCATTTTGTTGTCAATTGGTATGGGGACATCGATGAAGGGGCGAACGGCCATGAAGTAGCGACCGGGTGCCTGATTTGCCTTTACTAAGACATTGGTGGTTTGGCCAGGTGCAATGAGGAGGGCATTGGTGGAATAGGGTTTGCAATACACTGCATCAATCTCAACCACCGTCATGTTGTGGTTAGCTATCCCAAAGAAGAGCTCATCATTGAGGGCGGCGTTGATGATCCTCAGCAGGTATGTCTTGCCGAATTCGACCTCCATTACAAAGGTGTCTGCAAAAGTTAAAGAGTGGCCAATTTTAGAAGACTCTTTCTCGGCCCCCTGTTACTGTCTTCTAATGTTGTTTACTATTAGTCTATTACCATTGTTTTTCTTTTTTATGCTGGTTTTACTACTTGGATTCTTATTATTTGAGGATAGAATCCTAAACTTCGGGTGTCATATCAGTGATTTGGTAAAAACCAAGGCTTTCCTTTAAAATGTTTGTTGTGACTCTCATTTAATTTTTCTTCTTGTGTTGATTGTGTGTGTTGGCAGTTAAAAGGTGAAACATAGTTTTTGGAGGTGTCCTGAAATGCTCAAACCTTGATCATCTACAGATTTAAAATAAAATTTATAATCAATAGCTATAAACAATAGCATTCAGTAGTAGTACTATAAGAAGTTTCATATGTCCCTACGCTTCTCGGAACATGGGAAGAGTGGCCCCGGTTTCCCGTTAATGGTGTGAGCGTCAGAGCTTGGAGGCGGCACTCCCAGTTGGTTGGCCTGATTCACTACATTTTCCACGTCCGAGTTCCACCATTCTCCTGCAACATAACATACATAGAAAACCATTCACTGTTACATACTTCCTTCGCTATATTAATGGGTACAGTTTGTAAAACCACACTGAGAGACTGAACTTGGCCCATGCCCGAGCTGGGTAACTCGGGCTGAGTTGGGGGCCAAGTAAAAAAGTGTTAAGAAAATTAAAAATACAAAAAATACTAAAAATACTAAAAATAGTGAAAATTAGATTTTGAATAAATAAGTTTATAATTGAGGGCAATTTTTAAAAAATCCAAAAAGAAGGGAAAATTAAAAATAAGTCTTTGATGGCCAAAACACTTTTCAATCTGGTAGAAAATATAAAAAACATATTACAAATACATTTATTTTTTAAGATTTTAGTTTTTTTTTTTTTTTTTAATATCCCCTCGTCGGACTACCTAACTTAGGGATACTCAAACTCACCAGGGTGGTGAATCCGAGTTGGCTCGCTCAAATTTTTCTACAGTGCATGGTTACTATTTTCTACAAGCCTATACCAAATCAAACTCTTTATCTCTATATAGAGAGAGAGGAGGGGGAAGAGAGAGAGTTAAAAGAAACAAGGTTTTCGACTTTGTTACCTAAAACAAGATTCATCTCCAAATCAGGTTGTGTGAATGGATATGGTGTGCCGGGCTTCGGCATGATGACAATAGCACCATAAATGGTTGCTCTGAGCCAGAAAATGTGTGCGTGCCACCATAGGGTCCCTCTTTGGCCCGTAATATTGAAGTCGTAATTGTAAGTTTGGCCGCTCTGTATCGGGCATTGAGTTATGTAAGCTGGTCCATCAGCCCACCCATTTCTCAACTGCTTCACTCCATGCCTGCAAATCCACGGTTTAGACCCCATCAATCCTCTCTCTCTCAACATGCATTCAGAATGGACTTTCATAAACTTAAAGGTGAGATCTCTCTCTCTCATAAAACTTAGAAGTCATCTCTCTCTCAAGAGACGTTCATGAAACTTAAAAGTCATCTCTCTCTCAAGAGACTTTCATGAAACTTAAAAGTCATCTCTCTCACACTGCGTACTTCAAACTTTTCCCAACTTAAAGATTGAAGCTGGATGTGATTATAAGCATGAAGTGACTTGTTTTTGAGCCAAGGTTGCGGTGCTGTAATGTACCCCGGCTGGGGCAAAATGTAGCTGAAGGTTTGCAAAAGGTCTGAACCATGAAAGACAAACTCAAGCAGCCCTCAAAATTTTGTTGGAAGATGTAATTTTGGAATCTGGAATTTTTGAGATGGCCTGAAAATCTATTTTCACCTTTAATTATGAAAAATAAAATTTCAAAAATGGTGCAGATTAAGTGGATCTATAAACACCTGAAAACCTTTGATTTTTTGTATCATACATGTCGGGGTTTAGATGATCAATTGGAGGATTTTTTAGCATTGAAACAACCTTTTCAATAGATTTTTGAGTTTCTCCTCAATTCTAAGGTATAAGATTGAGAGCTTATATATACCAAACTATGAGGATACTTCATTATTGCCGGTTTTGTTAAGAAATTTGAATTTGCTAGATGAACAGTTAGAAAGAAAATAAAGAGAAAGGGAAGAAAGAGAAAGAATATGAGTTCTTAAAATCCTAGATCTTACAGTGTATTGGGCTATTTTGAGTGGCATTTCATCTTTTTCATATTTCTTGCTGGTTTGAGGGGAGATGATAGGGGACTTTTTGCATCTTTCTCATTTTTATTGCTGGGTTGAGGGGAGATGATACGGGACTTTTTGGGTTCTAACACATTCCTTGAGTGGGTCTTTGCCCCCAAGACTATGTAAATTTTAGTCCCGTGGGAGCATGGAATCTTTTCCCTTGGCCAATTGGAAAAATATATAAACAGATTATTTATATTTAGTACCTGGAGGTCAAAAATTAATGTTGACCATTGAATGTGAATTTTTTAGATTTATTTTATTTCATTTCATTGACTAGGCTTAAAGTTCAAAATAATTTTTTTTGGATTTTGTGAGATATCCAAACTATAAAATTTCACATTAAATAATTATAAGTAACTGTGATCTCCTTGTGCCAAAAGTAAATGGTAAAAGTAAATAGTATCATAGTAAACAGCTAATTTCATAAGAGCATGGTAATTGGAGATTTCAAAGTAAACAACCCTACTAAGGCAAAACCACTAACAAAGAAAGGTGATTTGATAATGCACGAGAAACTCTGAATTCATGCTGTCGTCTTCATTCACATCTTTGGCTCTCTTATATTCCAGGCACAAAGTATGTAATACATGCTTCTCGCAAACTAGTGGTGATACTATTCTCTCTTTGAAGTCATAAACAAAAAATTTAATTTGGAGATTATTATTCTTTATATATTATAATACATGTACACTGCTTTTGCTTTGGGGAAAAGAGAAAAAAATATTATTTGAAAATGGTATTGGAGAGAAAACAAGTAAAAATATTACTAGAATTGTTGGATACTGTCTAGTAATGGATCTAGATGTTCCATTTTTGCTCTTAACCTGGGATTAAAACCTTGGACAAGAGGAGGTTTATCTTGATATTTGGTGTTATATATGTGAGGGACCTAGAATACCTTGTGTGATTCTCTGTGTGCTTGTATTCAGAGAGAGAAAAAGAGGAAACATATGGTGAAAAGCAAATAAAAACCACAAATCCTTAAAAGCTGAAACTGAGAAATACTGCAGGTCAATCGGTACACTTCATTAGATTATACTTGGTGATATTAACTCTCTCTCACATTGCACCAGGAGGAAACTCAGGGGACATACTGGACATACAAGTAAAAAACTTTGAAAATGAAAGGGAATGTTTGAAAAAGAACTACGAATCATTGCGACACAGGGCTAATGAAAGTAGATGCTATGTTAATTATAATGGGAGACGATAGATGGGCAAAGAGAATAAGACGTACGTACCAATGAATGGTCAAATTGTATTGAGCATAATTGGTGACATTAACCACCACCCTGTCACCTTCTCTGGCATAGATAGTTGGCCCCGGAAACCTCCCATTCACTGTCACTATGGATTTTGCATGACACAACCTGCTTACATTCTTCACTTGCACCTAAAAAAACCACCAAATTCTGAATAAAAAAAGGAAATAAAACTAGCGACACCCGAAACGAGAACTACCATTCAATGAAAATAAAGAATATCTACAAATTAAATGAAAAAACTTTCTTGATAGGTTGATTATTCCTCACGTCGAACTTGTACTGCTTTGTAGCAGCCTCTGCCCCAAAAACTGAAAATCCAGCAAGAATCAACAAAAGCACTGTAGAGAGGGAACCCATGTTTAAAAGCCCGAGCACCACCTCTCTTTTCAGCACGATATTTAGATGATTCCGAAATCCTGTATGGATGAGAGGTGTTGCAGAAAAAGTTAGTATTTATACAAGTGAATTTGCTATCAGTTTGTTACAGAGAGAGAAAATGGTAAGAGGCATTAGGTAATGGATGTGAAGGCCTTCCCAATATCAAAGCTTGAAAGCAAGTGTCGACAGGGACTTCGACTTGTTTACGTAGACGGAAGGAGATCCAGTCTCTCTCTCTCTCTAACAGATAATATTGTATTTTTACACATGGATAACAGTGAGGCCCGTCTAAAGTTGTATGAAATTGGGGTTCGAGGGGTATGTGAAGCCTAACTCTTTGGAACTTTAGCTTTAAGAAAAAGGGAGGGATTTTTTTTTTCTAAACTTATTCTGGAGATTGGAAATGTGTAGTAGATTCCACGAGTATAAATTGGTGAAAACTATGAGTTAGTTTAAAGGATGGGCATTGCCTCTTGTGGAAATTTTTGGTGCTTTTCTTTATGGAATATCCCCACGAGAAGTAGTTTTAGACATTTGGGCTAGTAATGGGCTGGGTGGCCAGGCCCATCCCAATCAGCACAACCCTGAAAAAGTAGGGCCCGGCCCAAAAACTGTGGTCAGCGGGCAGGGACAAGGACACTACCAGCCTGGCACTAGTCTAACAAGGTGAGGGCGGGGCCTGGGTTTGAACCATAGTTAGCAAGCCGGGGGATAATAAAATATTGGCACACCAAAACATCGGCAACAAATAGATTTTATTTTAAAAAGTCGTAGTAAAAAATCGGTTAAAAATTACGGATCTCCAAAGAATAAGGTAAGCTATAGAATCGTGAATATTTCGGATTTGGTAAAATAAACGTAGTGAAAAATCAGATATGTAAAGATGATACAATATAGGATTATGATTTGCATCTATTGTATAGATATACTAAAGCCACTAAGCAATAATTTTATAGCCTTACTAGTGTCATTGGAATAATACTAAACACTTTTTTTGTTAAAATTTTAAATAAATCCAACAATAACGCTTACTTTGTTGTCACATCACAAAATATATCATAGACTATTACGAGTATAAAATGAAACAACAACAACAATATTAGACAAAAGAGCTCATTAGTAAATAACAAGAACTGTGAACCAAAGTATGTGATTATTTCTCAATATATATATATATATATATATATATATATATATATATAAAACCCTCAATATAGGATTGCAACTAATTAAAAAAAACGCAAAGACCCAAATATGTAAAATAGTGATCCATCCAAATGCTATGTTGTATAAACCAATTAAATACAAAAATAATAATATAAATAAAAATATAAAATTAATCAAACTTCTTTATGCATAAAAAAACAACAAAATGCTCAAAAAAATTTGAATCTCACACTGAGTAGCTACCTAAATCTTTAATATCATTGAATCTCTTTCATACTCTTTACAAGGACGCTATGGAGTTGCAAGGAAAAAAATAGATTTTTCATTAGGTTGCTCTTCTTCTAATTCTGCCTATTATTTCAAGATATATGATGGTTTTTTTTTTTTTTTTTTTTTGAGAAATATATTGCTTGTATTTTTTCGTACATTTTTTTGGGATAACTCATTGGTAAAATTTTTGATAGAATTTTTTGTTAAATAAAAAATATTAATTTACTCCTAGTGTTAATGTATTTATCTTTAAATCAAATTTGAATAATATTAAGTTAGTGAAGAAATAAATTAATAGAGAAGAAGTTTTTTTTGAAAAGCTTTTTTGAAAAAGGATAAAATATGGATTTAAATCGGTTCAATTAAAAAATCGTGATTTTTTGAAGATCTTTTGACAAAATCGGAGTTCTAAATGTATTTAAAAAAATCAATTTTTTTTAAAGAAATAGTGTTTTTATCGGAGACTTGCTGACTATAGTCTGAACCGACCCTGTGGACAAGGCAAGGCCAAGGCCAAGGCCAAGGCCAAGCCCGGCCCCTTGCCACCCTTATATTTGGTGGCTCGTTTTGGTTGAGGCGCAAATAGTAATTTGAAGTGGATCTCATTCAAGGGTCTATCGTGTGCATCTTTTCCGGAGAAAAGAAGTGAAATAAATGGGTCAAAGATTATGAAGCGCCGAAAAGACTGTGGCAAGAGGCATTCTTATTCGTCTTAAAAAAAGGGACTTTAAAATAAGGTAAGTTTTCTTCAATATTTATTTTTTCATCTAAAAAGCATTTACAATATTTGATGTATTCTATTTTATTTTTAAAACGTTCTCAAAATGTCTCTAGATCATAACGCCACTTACTTTTTGTATAAGGCGGTCAAAATTGATGTTGACTATTGGATATGAAATTGGATGATTGCATTTATTCTATTGACCAAGCTCAAAATCCATGAAAAATTTTATGGAACTCTCTAACACACCCAAGCTAATAAATTTTACATTATGTAAATTATGATATCCTTGTATAATATGTGAATGGTTTCATTGTTTACAATCCCTTCTTATATGTAAATTATGGTATCCTTGTATAATATGTGAATGGTTTCATTGTTTACAATCCCTTCTTATATTTGGCCTAGTTTTTCACTTGGAACTCCAAGTTCATATACAATTTTTTTTGTAAAAGAAATTGGTTTGGAACATGAAGTTCCCATTATATCTTACAAACTTGTAAATTTTTTCAATTGAATGACCAAGTTGGACCTCCAACTTCCGACTAGTTTTTCTTAAAAAAAAAAAAAAAATCATGTTGGAACTTGGAGTACGACCCGAAATACCTAGATCATAAATTGGAATTCTGGTCTAGAGGCATTTTGAGAAAATAAAAAAATGCAAATAAAGGGATATGAGTGTAAAATGTAAAATATAAAGGACTTTTTAAAGGAAAAGTGTATATAGATCCGAGGCTCTAAATGATCAAATTAGATCCTACCTCAAAAATTTCACTAGAAGAGGTTGTTTTGATGCCCAAATATCTTCAAATTGATGATCTCGTCATCAAGACGCATGAACATGAGGAAAAAATGGATTTCAAGTTTTGGAAATAATGTACTTTGTAATGCATTTTTGGACCCCCAATTTTCAATATGTTCAAGTTTTCATAGATTTGTCGATCTATACTAGTTTTGAAGCTTTAAACGTTATAAGTAAAAATGAAAATATATTTTAAGGCAATCACAAGATTTTCACTATTGAAACCACATTTCTCAACATTATTTGAAGGTAGGCTCTAATTTGATTGTTTAGAGCCTAGGCTCTATACAAGCACCCTATTTTTAATGCCACAAAAAAAAGGTGATATTTCTAAAAATTGGGTATATACATGTGTGTTTTGGGGTGAGTTTGTCTACATATGACTGGTCAAAACAATGAATTACAAGTAATAAAAGCAAAATTTCAGTTAATAACGTGAGTAATCAATAAGACCAATTACAAGTAATCGAAGCAAAATTTCAGTTAATAACGTGAGCAATCAATAAGACTTATGTCATGTTTTAGCAGTAAAACTCAATTAGGTTCTTTGACTGGCTTTGAAACATTAAAAATAAAACCAAAATAAAACTTTTTGTTTTGTGGGCGTGGGGGTGGGGGAAGAGAGAGTGATGGACTTTAGTCCAATGCATCAAGAGAGAGAGATACGAGTAAAGAGTTTCAACTCTGCATCAAGAGAGAGAGAGATACGAGTAAAGAGCTTCAACTCAACATTAAGAAGTGCTTCAGAAGTGTTTTGGACAACGATATAGGGAAAGCATACATTGAGCCCATTTACCTTGGGCACAAGATGGTCGAAATTGCATTTATTTTATGAAGCTCAAAATTCAAAGGAAATTTTTTTGAACTTTGTAACGCACCCAAGCTATTAGATTTTACATCGAATAGTTGTAAATAGTTGTGACCTCTCTGTACCAAAGGTAAATAGTCTCATAGTATACAATTCCAACGATATAATATAAGTTTAGTATATTTTTTTTTAAAAAAAGATTAAAGCCACTTTGGCCAGTTAGAAAACATAGCTTTTTGCAAAAAAATTATATTTTAAATGGCGTTGTCGTTTATATTAGGCCAAAGCCAAAGAAAGGCGCTTCAAATAGTACAAAGATATGTTGTTTTAGTATAATTTTTTTTTATGATGGCCTAAAATTTATTTTCATCCCTAATAATAAAATTTTAATATTCAAAAGTACTGTAGATCGAGGAGATATATGAACACTTGAAAATTATAGAAATGGACGGTCTAGATAATACATTACAAGATACACTATTTTCAAACTTGAAATGTATTTTTTCTCATGTCGATACATCTTGAGGTCGAAATGATCTAATTGAGGGGTTTTCAACATTGAAACAATCTCTTCTAGTGAATTTTTGAGTTGCGTCATAATTTGATTGTTTAGGGCTTCTCCCTTATAGAAACTTTTTTTCCTTTAAATCGAGCACCGACCAACTAGCATTTAGAAACCGAGAATCAAGTGTCAACTGGTACACTTACGGATGAGTTGGCCCTAAATTGTTAAAAAAAAGGGAAAAAAATTGCAAAGAAAAAACAAAAATCACTCGGGAATCACCAGCCTACAATGAATGGTATTTTTTTTTTGGGTAATTTAATGGGGATGACAAGCCCCTACATTTTTTTTGAAATCATTAGCGATTTTTTAATGTGCTAGGTGAGAATGGAAACCTAGACCTTAGTTGTGGCAATTTCCTTATTAGGAAACCAGGCAAGTGCCAATACAAGGACGAGATTTTGGCGGATTACGTTACTCGCCTCGTTCAATCATGGTCTCTTTCTAAATTTCATCTCACATATGATTTTGAATTTGATATTTAAAAAAGGGTGCAGTTTGTATATGTGAATAGATACCTGGGTGCTCTGTCTAAGAGCAGGGAACGACAGATGATCAACATGTGCAGGGTACTAATAAGGACTATCAACATGACATGATGGAGTTTCTTTATGTACTTCAGAAAGAGCAACACGAGTGGAATGATAAAAGGAATAAGGAACATAATAAGAGAAGGGGACCAAGAAAAAAAGATGAGAAGGTGAAATATTATTGTTATTAGCAAAGAATGGAATATGCTAAGAAAACACTACATGTCGGGATACCCAAAGTCTTTTGGTCAAATGGTCATAACACCTAGATCATTTTTTATGATTAGGGTAATAAAAAAAACAACATTTGATCGACTTTGGAGACAACTTATCTCTCTTAGTTGGGGGTAATAAAACAAAGCAAGTGCGGCCAAATACACGTAAGAGGGAATAATCAGGTGATTGAGATAAAATGGAGGATGGCATAATGTTGATGAGGAAGACTGATGTTCGAACAACTTCTACCCAAAATTCTTTTGGAACGGATGTAGAAAAAAGAAGGAATCATGTGGTTTCCAAGATTTGACGATTTTTACGTTCAGCAACACCATTTTGTTCTGGTGTATAAGGACATGTTTGTGGTGTTGAATGCTGAGATTAACCAAAAATTGTTGAAGCAACATAATGACCTACTCCCCTCTAGAATATGAGCGCAGGGCTTTGATTTTAGTGGAAAATTGGATTTCTACATACGAATAAAACTGTGTGCAGATTTTAAAAAGTTTAGTACAAGTATTCATAAAGAAAGCCCATATATAACGAGTATGGTCATCAATAAAGGTGACAAAATAGCATGACCCTCCTTTAGAGGGAATAGGAGCAAGACCCTACACATCCATATGAACAAGATTGAACATAAAAGGTGAAACATAAATACTTCGAGAAAAAGGTAAAGCATGAAACTTTACTAATTTATAAATTGCACAATGTTGGACATCAATAAAATTTTTATTTCTAACAGTACTAAGCACATTGCTGGAAAATAAAGATTGCAACTGAGAAGTAGAAATGTGACCAAGATGTTGTGCCACATCATCAACAGCAAAAACAGTACATACAAAGGAGTTTGGCATATGTAGATGCCCAATCGCAATCAATTGCCTTGATTGTCGATCCTGTATGTAGCAAAAATATGGAGAAAAAATAACATTACAATTGGAACGGGTAAGCTGACCAACAGATAATAAATGCATGACAAGAGAAGGAACATGACAAACATCAGAAACCCTTAATTTTTCAGAAGGGTCAGAGGTAAGAGATATAGAGCCTATTTTCGATACTTTCATAGAGGCCCCATTAGTAGTATAGATAGTATCAGAAAAAGGCTTACAATTAACTAGGATTGACTCATTGGAGGTCATATAGTGAAAAGCTCCTGAGTCGATCAACCAAGAGGTAGAAACAGAGTTACCTGAAAAGGAGGGAGTGGGATCAGTGGCCAAGTGTGTCTGGGAAAGCATAGATTGTACTTGTTCTAGAGTAAATATCACAGGTGGTGAAGCATGAGTAGGATTGCGACCTTCAATGTGAGTTGGTGGGTTCTTAATCAATGGTTGACTTTTATCAGCAACAACAGCGAAGATGAGTTCCTTCTTGTTTGGGCATGTATACTTGAGGTGTCCAAATTGTTTGCAATAGTTACATGACAGACGACATGGTCTTGGGAGGACATAGTACAAATTGCGTTGAGACACATTTGATCTCTGAGGTCAGGTTGCTGCAAAAACTGTTTCTCCTTTAATACTGGAATTAAGAGATTTGATCTTAGTTTCTTCTGCAATTAACTCAGAAAGAGCTTGATTCAAAGTGGGGAGAGAGCTTCTGTAGACCAAGCCATTTCTAACACTCTTAAATTCTGGACAGAGTGCCATTAAGAATTCAATAACATGAAATTCCTCTCGAGATTTGGCAATTATCTCTACGATATGACTACTGCAACAGATATTCAGTGTCTAATTGTATGCTATGTTTACATAGAAACTATATCATACAAGCTATGTTTACATAGAAACTGTATCCTATAGTTTTAGTAAGTAGTGGTTGTATACTCTCTATAATAATATCATTGTATTGTAATATCATCAGACAATTGAATACAGAGATTGATTTCATTTTCACGGTATAGAGCCGAGGCTCTAAGCAGTCAAACTAGAGCACACATTCAAATAGCGTCGAGAAATGTGGTTTTAAAACGGAAATCTCTGTGATAGCCTTAAAATATATTTTCTTATCTAACTATAAAATTTTAAAAAAATAGTGTAGATTGAGCAGATCTATGAAAACTTGAAAACCTTGAAAATTGACAATAAAAAAATGTACTATAAGATGCACTATTTCCAAAACTTGAAATCCATATTTTTCTCATATCAATGCATCTTGATGTCGAGAAGATCAATTTGAGGATATTTGGGCATCAAAACATCCTCTTTTAATGAAATTTTTGACTTGTGCTCTAATTTGATTGTTTAGAGCCTCAGCTCTATATAAACTTTTTCCTTTAAAATCTCTATAATCTCAAGCACCACGCAGGCAAATGTTGAAGCTTTGAGCTTACTTGACCGTAGGTTCGTGCCATTAATTAAGCACGGGACATGGTTTTGGTGAATCAGACGACTAACCTATTATCGTGCGATCCCTTGTCTAGCTAATGTCCATCTCTAAGATGGATATCAAAAAATATTATATCCACTAAAAATTAAAAAGGACGGTGAAGAAAGGACTTCAAAAAATAATATTTGTATTTTTTGAAATTTTTTTTCTAAATTTAGATCATTTTCATGTTATGGATGACATTATCAACCCTAAATTTTGGATTGAAAATGCACTTTTGAAGTATATTTTGTAGGGAGACTGCACAAAAATAGTGCGAGTTAGCCGATTCACAAATCGATTTTCCTTGAGCATGACTTTAAATAGGAACTTTTCTCATCCCTATGTCATATGAAGAAGTGTTAGGGCTTTCCTTTATTCCCATTTTCCTTTTTCTGTCCTCCTTTTACTTTGCAGCCTTTGTAAGGAACGCTACCCCTAAATCATCTCTCACCATTAACATTGCTAATTACATCGATTAGGAGGCATGGCATTTTACACTAGCGCTCCTCCCGCACGTGCGGGTCACTTTTGTAGCATTAGATATGGCATGAGCATCAACCATAGATGATGCGCGATATAAGTGGAAAAACCGAAAAATATATAAAGCGTGTATACTTAATAATAATAATAAAAAAAGGTGTATAATGTATACCATACATACCAATTAGTAAAATGTTATCGATGAATAGGGATTGTATACGGATCATTTACTTTTAGTACAAGGAAGTCACAACTACTTATAACTATCACATGTAAAATTTGATGGCTTGGATGTTGTCTTGAAAAAGTTTATTTTGAACTTTGAGCTTAGTGAATATAGTAAATGTAGCCACCTAATATCACATCTAATGGTCAAGAATAATTGTATCTACTTTATACCAAAAATAAATAGTATCATTCTATACTTTTCATATGAATAAAACAAAGAGCTTGACATCTTAAATTATAGAATTATAGTACACCTAAAAAATCCATCGAAAAAACCTATTCTCATGCAAACATCACCAAGTTTGAAGAGGGTAAAAGACGGCAAAGGGATGAGTAAAGGAGGGACACGAAGAGAACGAGTTTCATCTCACCAATTCTTTTTCAAAATTTAGGAGGATTGTGTACTGTGAGATCATTTATCTTTTATTGCAAGGATGACACAACTATTGTTAGAAAACAAGAACCGGGAAGGGAACCTGGCATTTGTTATTATAAGGATGACACAACTCTTGTTAGAAAACGAAAACCGGGAAGGGAACCTCGCCATGGGCCAGGTCCAAGTAAACCGGAACCTGTCGAGGTAAACATCCCTAACCGGGTAAGTCCCAGTCCGGCTAAAAAGGGTTCAAAATAATTATAAACAAATATAAACAAATTTCAAAAACTATGAAACATTTGTTTTAAGGTATAATTAAACAAAATACATCTAAATGAGATTTAAAATGTGAAAAAATGGATTTCGAAAAATCAATTTATGTCCAGAGGTTTAGAAATAGGGAAAGGTTTCTATACTTCCCCTACAATATAAAAGATCTATGCTTCTTCTACCATCCAGCCGTCTAATTTTGATCAAGAGAGCCACTCACTGTTTGATCTTAGATTTGACGTCTCAAAAGATTTTATTTTTAGTTTTTTTTATACAAATTGTGTGAATATGAAATTTCGTACATGCCATCTTCTCATTGGGGCGCATCTATAAAAAATATTAAAAATAAATTTTTGATAAATTATAATAACCAAAATACCCCTTGAATCTTTCAAGGGCATTTTGATAATTTTATTTTATTGAAAATATGTGTTTTTTTATATTTTTCGCTAGTGCGAGTTTAATAGAGGATTCGACGTCCAAAATTTGGTGTCAAAATAGTTTATACAAAAAAAATTTAAAATAAAATAGAGTAGAGACATGACAATATGATTGGAGCAATCGTAGCTCTCCATTCAATATGGACGGTTGGATATGGGGAAGAATATAAGTTTTATGTTATAGGGGAAGCGTAGAAGCTTGCCCTTAGAAATAATCCAAAAAGATGGAAAAATGTAAAAGCAAATATTGAGGACCAAAATACTTCCCAATCTTTTTCAAAATGATAGAAAACATTAAAAACCATTACAACAAATATCTTTTTTCATAGATATTTTTTATAATTGTTTTTTTATGTTTTATTTTTTTATATTTTTAAGTTAGGTTGGTCAAGCCAATTTACCACCCTAACGACCAAAACCTGCCAATGGCTAGTCCCGGGCAACCCCACTGATCTTGCAAACGAGGGTCACAACAAACTCCTAACGTCAAATTGGATGGTTTAAGATGTATCATGAAGCTCAAGGAATTTTTTTTGTACTTTGTGTACACTCTTACAACCACTCAGCTTTGAAATGTCATGGACAAGAGCAATTGTAATCTCCTTGTACTAAAAATAAATAAACTTTTGATATACTTTTTCCTTAAATCCAATGTACATTTATTTATTTTTTTGACAATATCATGAGCTTTTATTGAATGAATTCTTAAAAAGCATCAGATTACATGGACGAAATCAAATCATTAGAGATAAGCAAACAAAAAAGAGAAATAAGAAAAAAGCAATGTAAATTTTTTTTTGAACGAAAATACTTTTATTTGGATTAAATTGGTTAGCTATAACTTTTTTTTTTTAGGTAAGTCAATGGGGAGAGGCCCCTACCCTCGGTAGGAATTGAGCTTAGGACAACAATGTACATTTATATGTATACATTTTAAGGGGTTTGGTTTATACAAGTAGGCAACCACTTCTGAAGAAGTTATAAGAAGTATCAAAATCTGAAATGTCTTTTAATATAATGCTACATTTACATCATGCATGTATATTATTGCAACTTATTTATCCAAATAAGAATGAGTTGGAGTCGTGGAGGTAGCATTACTTGTGCCCCAACTAAGGTCTAGGCTTTTATTATCATCTGACGTCTTAAGAAACCACTGACGATTTAGAAAATGGGTAGAGGCTCATCATCCCCACTGAATTACCCAAAAAGAATCTTATTTCTCCAAATAAAGATGTCACTGCATGTAAACTTTTTTTTTTTGGGTGAATACCATATGTAAACTTTTTCCATATTATAATATGCAATATCAGTTTCCAAACCACAAATGGAAGTGTTGGAGCACCAATTTTTGTGGAAGATAAAGAGGAAGCTAAAATATATTCTACTCGCGCTCAGGTGTAGAGTGTGCATTTACTCTCTCAGGTAAAACCACACCTTGAATTAATTTTAGTAACCCAAATTTTGGTGACATGACCTCTTCAACCCGTAGATTAATCTCAATAAAAAAAAAAATCACTAATTGCACTCTCTATGCACTTGAAAAAAAGTTCTCTAAGGAACCTCAAATTTCAATTACTTTCTTTTGGAGAATAATTGTAGTAATTCTCAAGTGGTTCCCAATTTATATTTTTTTTACAATGTTCCGTAATTTTATTAATAAAAAAAGATTACAAATAGAGCAAATGAAAAGAACATCCAAAATACCGAACTCCTACATCCTACCCTCTATCTTGGCTAAGGCATCAACTATCTCATTCCCTTCCTTATATACATGTTGGAAGTAGTTCCCAAATTTCTGAGTGAAAAAATCTTTACAAATAGATATTCTGATGGAGGGACTAGAAATAACTATGCGCCCAAACGAGAATAGTATACATGCTGTAGAGAAATATCATAAACTGCGACAATTTAGAGGGAGAGTCCAGATAGGAGAGCGAGAGATGAAAGAGTGAAATTTTGCCCCAAAACACCACCACTGAAATTACGCCCAAACCCCCTCCCACACGAAAAGATACTATAAAAATTGGCCACGTAAATGTAGGTACTAAGAACGCAGCGTTTTCCCAGAAGAATGTTAATGCAGATTGCGAATTTTTAGTCCTCTTCACGGCCAGATATAGGAAGGTACGAGTCAATGCTAGGTGCATGTTTTTATAAAACTGTGATTTCTATCAAAATTTTCTTGAAAAGGAAAACTTCACCTTGTTTCCGGTCAACCCTAATTAGGAAATTTAAAATTTTAAAAAAAATGTAGATCGAACAAATATACATATGAAAATCTTAAAAATAGATGGTCCAAATAACTTGTTACAATAATGACCAATTATAGGACTTTAAATTCTTTATTTCTTCATATCCATGTATCTCAAGGTTGTGACGATCAATTTGAAGGTTTTCCAACTTCTAAACACTTTTTTCTACTTGATTTTATGAGATACATCTTACTTTTATATTATAAGGTTGCATGCTTATATAAATATTTTCCTTTCAAAATTTGTGGAATTACATGGAGAATTCCAAGTCTATTTACAAGGAGTTAGAACTCTAGTGATTGAACCAGGCATTTGAGGTCCCTATGGAGGTCGTGGTTTTCATGTAACATAGGCTCTTGGATCAGTGACTTCACAAACTGAGTGGAGGCAATGCACTTCCCTTCATCATATAATTTTTCTTGAATGTTAGGAGAGCTGCATAGAATGCCAAGCTCCTCCTGCAAAAAAAAAAATTCCACATTCGTCACATTTGCACAAACATACATGAGAACAAGTGTTGATCCAAACGACACATGCATGCCTATTAGGTAGGGAGTAAGGCAAAGCATTGTGCCTTAGAGCAATGGCTTTTGTACTAGGCTAGTCATTGCTTCTTGCAAGAAAACGGATGTGTGTTAGTACAATGGTTTTCGCACTAATATTGTATATATTGAAGTAAATATCTTTCTATTCTTCATATATACAAGGTTAGCAACAAGCAAAACTTATTCCTGTACGCATGTGAAGTAAATAACCATGTATTATCCATATTTTTGAGCTTTGAGAGATGTACACTGAGGAATTTGCCTTGATTGTCGAGTGTGTGCAAGTGAAGCAAATGTGTTACTATGTTAATGTATAAAATGTTGCATCAATGCAAGTATTATCTCAATTATTTGGGGTCGGCTATCCATGCACTTATGTTAAGTTCAGGGTTTTCTCAATATTGGTTTCTTACTTTGACAAGGGTTGAATCATTGGAAGCCATGAACTCGAGGAGTGAGAGCTGGGCCTGCAAAAAAATCACATACTTTGATGCTTCTTGCAGCATCTCGGCGGTGTTCATCCTTGTACCACCAGGAATAAGCTTTCCAAGCTCTCTAGTCTTCTCGCTGATCTTCTTTCTTCTTATCCTAGCAGCAACACTCTGGGCCGACAAAACTGCTGCCGGTTTTTGAGCGACCTCGCCAGAAAATGAAGGAATTGACCCCTGAAAACCAATTCCCGGCAAATGCCAGAAACCTTGAACATCATCCCCATAAAGGAACCCATCATAAGGAACCGAAGGATTTTTATTGGAGATGTATTCTTCTTCCATAAGGGGGGTTTGGAGCCATGGGCTTTGCCTTTTCGAGGGTGTTTCTAAGAAATGGCAGTAATCATAAAAATGTTCTTGGGGATGGAGTGATTGGGTTTGCGGATTAAAAACTTGTGTGGGCTCATAGTGAAGGTAGGGATTGGTGGCTTCACAGCAGTTGTTGAAGATGCCCAGTATCTCTTCAGAAAAACAGGCTTCTCTTTCATTGAATGATGCGAGATTGGGAATAGGAGTGTAATCAGACACAAATCTGGAATCCATGAGTGAGAAGATCCTGAAGCAAGTAATAGAAATGTAAAAAACATTGAGAAAATGCTCAAAAGCTTCAGAGAAAACAACCATTTTCAGAGAGATGACATAGCACAGTAAAAGGGGGGGGGGGGGGGGGGGCAGTTTTAAGCAGGCAGAGGAGATAGGAAGTGTGGGTTTACCTGTGCAGGAAAGCGAGGCAATGGATTCGATCCTTTGATGCTTGGTTTGTGTTCCTAAGCTCAAATTTATACATCCTTTCAAATTCACCGGTTACATATATGGGGCATTTGGAAATGGCACCCTCAGTCTTTCTCGAAATTACATGGGCGTCCTGTTTTCGTTGTTGTGCGGACTAAGATATTTTAGATTTCGCGTAACTCCCATTTATATTTACATTATTTATTATTATTATCATTATCATTATCATTAGTATTATTATTATCATTATTATTATTATTATTATTATTATTATTATTATTATTATTATTATTATTCTTAGTGAAAGCCTTTCAAGTTTTGATCGTCTTGGGACCACTAACTGAATAATCGGCTGAGTAGTCTCGGGCCTTGCCGAGCCCGAGTTAAGGTCTCCAATTAAGGGATATTAAACAAAATAAAATAAATTATAAGAAAATATTTTAAAATAAGGAATATATTTGGGATATATGTTTTCATGTTTTTTTATTATTTTGGAAAAGATTGGAAAGTGTTTTATTTTTACATTTTTCTATCTTTTTTGGATTATTTCAAAAATACCTCCAATCACAAGTGGATTATTTAAAATCCATGTTTTTACCACTTTTTTAGTATCATTTTAAAGTGTTTTGCTTAATCTTACTTTAAATATATATTTTTTTCTTTTTTTGGATTTTTATAGTTTTATATTTTTATGTTTGTTGACCCTTGTTTGATGCTACATTACGCTGCACTAATCAGGCTGGATTATTCGGACTCGACCCGAGTAATCAGCCCGGGCCATGGCCAATTACTCGGTTCGAGTCGCTCTTCTAACACTGGTTCTGAACTTGTTATACTCCAAGCCGGTGACTAATCAAGGATATGTGGGATGAATGATCCATCCCACCGGTCCGACTTCATAAACTTTGCTTTAAATTTTGCTTATTTGTGCGATGAAAAGTCCGAAACAAAAAGTTACTCATGCAGGGTACGGATACAATTTTGTAGTTTCTAGAGGAACTTTTTCTCTCCTCAACATATATAGGGATTGAGTTACGTCATAAAAAGAGTAGTATTTGTCTTCCTAAATCTTACAGTGTTAATGAAAAAAAACGGAAAATCGACACGCAACAAACAATTTTTATTGTGCATGATTGGTCATTGCTACATCACCACGTTTTGTTCGCATGAAAATATTTTTACATTGCTACGTCAACATGTTTTGTTTACGTGAAAATGTTTTTACGTGAAAAATTTTCTCATGTGGTGAAGTGTTGGAATATTTTCATACTAATTGATCTTGATACATCTTTTCACATCAATTGACAACTAATTGATGTGAAAATATTCCCACATTTGACTGCATGAGAGAATCTTTTTATGTGAGAATATCTTCTAAAAAATAATTTCACTTGAACTAAACAATTGCCATCTTTCTCTTCGTCCCTGTTACATACCCACAAGTACATAAGAAAGAGAAAGGTTTCTATGCTTCCCCTACAACACATAAGTTCTATTCAGCAGTCGAATTTTTATCAAGAGAGCCACTCACCTTTTGATCTTAGATCTGATGTCTCAAAGTATTTTTTTTTTTTTTATACAAATTGTATAAATATGAAATTTGGTACGTGTCATCTTTTCATTGAGGTATACCTATAAAAAACATTAAAAATAATTTTTTAATGAAATATAATGACCAAAATACCTCTTGAATCTTTTAAAGATATTTTAGTCATTTTATTTTATTGAAAATATTTTTTTTTTATATTTTTCGCTAGTACGAGTTTAATAGAAGAATGGATGTCTAAAATTTGATGTCAAAATAATTTATAAAAAAATTAAAAACAAAATAATATAGAGACATGATATTGTGATTAAAGCAATCTTTACCTTCAATTCAAAATGAACAGTTGAATAATGAAAAGATGGAACTTCTATGCTGCCGACAAACATAAAAAAGCTTGCCTCATAAACCAACAAAAAAAATCTGAATACATTGGGGATATAAACGGCATAATGGGATAAAGAAGAGCATATTCTCGGGTTTTTATCAAAATGGGCGGCAGTCATCCTCGGCTCCCCCTAAACAAAGGAGGTTTAATTTCTGATAATTCAAAAGCAAACGACAGTAATTAGTTAAGTAACTGCCCAAAGAGAGGGTAAAGGCTTAACGGATCGATGACGTAGGCCTCTCTCACACGTTTGACAGAGAAATAAATGGATGGATTAATCACGCGCCGCCTTCTCTTTTTCTTTCTATCCTAATCTCCAATTGTACTCTTTTTGGCGGCGTCGCTTCGAAGAATGAACCGTAACCGGTGCCTAACCCCGTTTTTGTGGTCAAGTTTTAAACTGTTGAAAAGATTAAGAAAATACGAGTAAAGAGATCATTTCTTACTTATGTATAGACTCTGAGGAATTATTATTAAATTTGATATAAATTTTTTAAAAAATTATTACATGGGTGTAAGAGATTTTTTTATAAATATATATCTAATTTAATAGTTATCTTTTGAAATCCTACGGACATAGGTATAAGAATGTCTTATACGATCACTACTCAATAAATATATATAAAAATTTTTAAAAAATTGTTTGGACTATTAGTTTTTATTGTTTTTAGATGGACTACCTATTTGTATCATTCTATAAGATAGATGCTTTATATCTCTTGACCACATATTATATAAATGCGGTCCAGTCCAACCTGTATGAAATAATTGTTATTTTTTTCAAAATATTAATAAAAAATGTTAAGCAGGAAGCCAAAGTGGTTCAGCATTCTTTTTACACCACATACCGACGGATTAGATTCGCAGTATACTCCCGCGGTAGCATAGATTATGCGCTCGGAAGGTCCGCTTGGGCAGCGTTGGCAGCACAGCAAAGGCGGCGAAAAAGACGGCGTGTTCATTACAACGTCACGGTGATAAGTGTCGTAAAACAGTAAGGTGTTCTAAATGTTTCTATTTAAAATTTCCATGACTTCGTTTTAAACCATTCGTTATTGAATCTGAAGTTTCATTTTAATTAATTAATTAATACTGACGATCGTTCACTGGAAACTTCTTAAAAGAAAACGTTATAGTTTATATAAGTGCGAGGCTCTAAACAATTAAATTAAGACGAATTTTAAAAATTTCATTAGAAAAGATTGTTTTGATGTTCAAATATCCACAAATTAATCATCGCGACATCAAAATGCAGGTACATGAAAAAAAACAGATTTCAAATTTGAAAAATAATGCATACATTTTTAAGAGCCAATTTTTAAGACTATTTCTAAGAAACACATGCAACACTTTTATGTTTAATAACAAAAAAAAAAAGAAGCTATAACCAGCCCGTGTACCCTTGTGATCGAGAGAAAGCATTTGACCCTTGATAGGTTTCATATTTACGTGGCCCGCTGTCTATGCCTAAAGATTACCTACTCCCATAGGAGTGTACTGTCCATCTAACCCCCGGGGTAAAACTTGCACCAGGACTATCATTTAGATCTCATATCGTAGGGATATGATAGATAGAACCCGACAACCAAACTCAAAGGGGGAAAAATAAATTATCTCTGACTCCCAGAAAAAAATGGCTTTCGAAGATTATATGCGAATCATCCAATTTTTGGAGGGAACGATCCACAAGTTAAAGAACTTAAAATCCTTTTTTTTAAAAATAATCATCTTATAGTAACATATCCCATTTTTATGTGAAAAATAAATCTCCCAAGCAAGTGTTTTGCCCAAATGGCATGCTCCCAAGAGCATAGGCACTCTTATTTTATTTTATTTTTATAATCAAGTTGAGAGGTAGATATCGTTTCTTTTCTTATTCACGTTTCTGAAGCTCTCTTTTGCCTTGCATTCTACTGGTAGAATCTCACGTTCTCACAATAATACTTTATTTTATTCTTTCTTATTTCATCAAAGAAGGGAGGTTAGGTAGGGGGTTGGAACATGTTCCATTGTTTGAAATTCATGGCATGTGGGATGGCTTCCCCATCTCGTCCCATGCATGGTTATCTTCGTCTAAATTTTAAAGGACACGGTTTCTATGAGTCTTAGTATTCATATGTAGATATGCGGCCTTTCATTATTTTGATATATTTTTTAGACGGAAATTGGATTTGATTTATTTTTAAGATGGAATTTGGACTTAATTTTTTTTTTAAGATGGAATTTGGACTTAATTTTTTTTAGATATGTATAGTAGCTAACATGGAGAAAATTAATATGTACAAAAAAAAAAAAAAAGAAGAACTAAAAGGATTATTTCTGATTTTTTTTTGATCCGCTAGATTTTATTGATTTAGGAGGAACCGCAACTTTACATGCATCTAAAAGATGCACTACTTTTTATATATTTTTTGTTTTTAATATTAACTTGTGACCTTTTCATTAGAAAAACCATGTAATCCTTCATCGATATATCCATCTAAACAATACACACACAAATCCAAAACCGAATACTGGTAAAAAAAACACAGCAAAAAAATCTCTCTTGGGTTGCCGAAAAAAAAAAAAAAATCGAAAAGAAAAAAAAAAGAAGAAGCACAGTCCCTATCGTGGAGCCACAAATTGGTGAGATAACAAGTGTGAAACCGTGGGCCTTTTCCTCGCATCCTTCTGCAAACAAGCCTCAAGAAAGCTCCTGAATTGCGGTGTTGCCTCTTGGGGAATAAGCATAGCAGGTGCCTCATCCCCGCATATGGCCCATATTAAAGTCCCGAAATCGGGCCTTTTACCGGGGGGCAAAAACGGGTATCTCCCCATAAACATCTCCAAAGCACTGACCCCAACTCCCCATACATCACCTGCGTATCCATCGTAACCCCCCTGGTTGCGATCCGTGTCAATTCTCTCTGGACTCATGTAAGCGATGGTTCCAACCGATGAATTGCAAGGATCAATGGTCCTGCTTAAAATTCGGCTAACCCCAAAATCCGCGATCTTCACTTGATCAAGTGAGTTGATCAGGAGATTAGCGGGCTTAAGATCTCGATGCACGATACGCCGCTTGTGTAGGTACTCGAGGCCAAGCAAAACTTGACGAAAAACAAGGGCGATCTGGGTTTCGTTGAGTATCTTGGAGCTGAGGGATCCACCGTCCATGAACTCAAGGAGGATTTGAGCCTCGGCGTTGATTTCGTAGAGGCCGTGGCATCGTACTACGTGGGGGTGATGGGCTTGGCAGAGGATCTGAATCTCGCGTTGGAGATTGTGACGCGCGGCGTCGTCCTGTAGGGAGAGGGGCAGCGTCTTGAGGGCGAAGAGCTGGGAGGAGGGGAGGTGGCGCACGAGGTGCACATTGCCGGAGGCGCCGCTGCCCAAGAAGCGCAGGCGGACGAGGTCAGAGTGACGAGGAGTATTATTGTCATTTGCTATTGCAGAGAGAGGGAATGAGGAGAGAGAAGAAGAGAGAGGGAGAGAGGGGGATGAGGAGGAGGCGGAGGCGGAGGGGGGAGGTGGGAGCGGGACGGCGAGAGGGGGAGGGACGGGGAGGGGAAAGGCTCTGGTGGGGATGGCGATGCAGGGCACGGGTCTTGCCTTGAGTTTTCGTTTCCTAATCTCTTCTGGTTGCCTCATGGGTGCCTCCATATGTTTTCCGCTGGGGGAGATGAATTTTGATTACATGCAGTTGGATTAGAGTTGGGTTACCGATGGGGAATTACTCTTATGCAGATTGATATATATAGAGAGAGATGGGGGAGATGAATTTTGATTACATGCAGTTGGATTAGAGTTGGGTTACCGACTGGGAATTACTCTTATGCAGATTGATATATATCGAGAGAGGTATTGATATATGTAGAGAGAGGTGGGGAGAGATGAATTTTGATTACATGCAAGTTGGATTAGAGTTGGGTTAGAGAAAGATTGGGATGAATCTTCATTACTGTTATGCAGTTGGGTTAGAGAGAGATTTGGGGTAGTTAAAAAAGAGTAAGGGAAAGAGATAATTGCAAATATTTTGTTGGCCTTTAAAGAAATTCTCAGGAGTGGAGAGAAAGGGAACAAATGTCTCCTGGCAGCAGTTGAGAGGAAGCGAACGGAGGAACAAATGTCTCCGTTAAGTGGGGAAATCAGCGGCTCTCTTTAGAGAGAAAGTGAGCGGAGGGAGAGTTGCAGAGGAATTAAGATATGAATTGCGCTTTTGGGTTGAGGATTTGAATTGGATGCAATATTGAATTCAGATGAGATTTTGCCGAACATGAGAGGGCTGCACGCAGGGGAAGAGAGGGCTGCACACGTATTCGCAAAATACAACTCTGCCGTGATTTGTGTGAGACGGATGAGTGCTCGCACAAAACGGGTCTGAGGGATCAGCGGTCGCACAATGGGGTCTAGAAAAAACTATGGAAGGAAAATGGTTGAGGGTTGCTCAAGGTTTTAGAGAGAGAAAGTAAACAGGTGGGATGCTTGAATTTAGAGAGAGAAGGTTCGTTACCAGTTCGGTGAGAAGAAGAATTCAGGAGGGAGGAGGAAATAAAGAGGAAATGGCATTTGATAATGATGATTAACATAAAATTATATATTAACGCTTTCTAGTTTTCTATAATTAATATTAGATAAAGGGTGCGGTTTGTATAGAGCCTAGGCTATAAACAATCAAATTAGAGCCTACCTTTATCTAATATCGAGAAATGTGTTTTCAACATTGAAAATATTTGTGATAGCCTTAAAAATATATTTTTATATTTATTTATAAATTTTAAAGCTTCAAAAATAGTGTAGACCGACATATATATGAAAATTTAAAAATCTTGAAAATTGACTGTCCAAAAAATGTGTTACAAAAGATATTATTTCCAAAACTTGAAATCTATTTTTTTTCTCATGTACATGCTTCTTGATGTCGAGATTGATCAATTTGAAAATATTTGGACATCAAAACAATTTGATTGTTTTTGAGATAAGCTCAAATTTGATTGTTTAGAAACTTGGCTATGTATAAACTTTTCCCTTAGATAAAAGGTTTCTATTTTTCTAGCCTTTACTTCTACATAACTTTAAGAAAAAATAAATAAATAAAAAGGAAATGGCGTTTAATAATAAGGGCGTGGTGTCTTTACTTTTACATAACTTTAAGAAAATAAAAAAAAAAGAAAAAGAAAATGGCCTTTAATAATAAGGGTGTGGTTTCCATAAAGTTGCAACTTTAAACAATCCAATTAAGGCACACCACTAACTTTTATCATAAATGTAATTTTGATTCAAAAATTCCTAGGATGACTTGAGAGTCCATTTTCATGTCTAATTATAAAGTTTTAAACTCTAAAAATGGTTCAAATCAAGTAGATCTAAAAACATATGAAAATCTTGAAAATGGATGGTCTAGCTAATATGTTGCAAGATACACTATTTCGTGGACTCGAAATATTTTTTTCTTTTCATATTAGGACATCTCGATGTTAAAATGATCAATTTGAGGGTTTTCCAACATCTTTTATGATCAATTTTTTAGGTGCATCTTTAATTCTACATTTTAAGGTTGCAACCTTATATACAAACTTTTTCCTAATAATAATGAGGAAATAGTCTTTGATAGTTACGATTGATATGATGCGGTTTCTATGCGGTTGCAACTTTAAATAATCCAATTAAGGCGCACTTCCAAATTTTATACGTAACATATAATTTTGGTGTAAATTTTTTTTAGGATTATTTGAAAATCTATTTTTATCTCTAATTTTAAAATTTTAAACTTCAAAAAAGGTTAAAATCAAATTGATCTATAAGCATATCGAAATCTTGAAAATGGACGGTCTGGATAATGTTTTGCAAGATGCACCATTTATGCGGCTCAATATATTTTTTTCTTTTTATATTCATATATCTGGATGTTGAGATGATTAATTAGAGGGTTTTTCAACATTAAAACAACCTTTTCTAATGGATTTTTGAGGTGCATCTGTAATTTTACATTTTAAGGTTGCAACATTATATAAACTTTTTCTTAGATTAAATCCTAGTAGTTTTTTATTTTTTATTTTTTCCTTTATGCAGGACATTATTATTTTTTATTTCTTTTTTTGGGTAATTGAATGAGGAAGAGAGGCCCTTCTTGTTTTTCTAAGTAGATTAGGAGTTAATTCTTTTTTCTTTTTTTTTTCTCAAGTAGATTAAGGGTGAGCGTTTTGAAGGTATTAGTGGGTGGTGTTAGTGGTGGGAATAAAAACAAATTTTTTTTTTCAAGTAAATTAAGAGTTAGTTTTTTGAAAGTATAAGTGGGTGGTGTTAGCAATGAGAATGAAAACCACAATGTGTTAACTAGGATGTGGGTGTTACTACCACGACCTTAACCAATTTCCCAAGACATTATTGGATCTTAAAGAGTTACAATGCAATATAAACAATGAGTCAAATATAAATCGCATTAGATGAAAAAGTTGCTTATTTTTAATTCTTATCACCAAGCTCAGGTGTGTACTTGTCGGGATAAATCCCATAAGGTACATATAATTTGAATTTTATATTACTAAATTTTGGATGTGGTTTGTATAAGGTTGCAACTTTAACCAATCCAATTAAGGCAGCTCCAAAATTTACCATAACATGTAATTTTGGTATAAAAATTTATAAGGATTATCTGAAAATCTATTTTCATCTCTAATTATAAAATTTTAAACTAAAAAAATAGTTAAAATCAAGTAGATATGAAAATGTTGAAAATGGACGGCCTAAATAAAATATTGCAAGGTGCACTATTTTTGGGACTCAAAATCTTTTTTTTCGTATTCATACATCTGAATCTATCAATTAGAGAGTTTTTCAACATTAAAACAACCTTGTCCAATAGATTTTGAAGTGCATATTTAATTCTACATTTTAGGGTTACAACCTTATATAAACTTTTTCCATAAATTTTATACTAATAATAATTGAAATAAGGCATGAGAATTCCCAAGGGCAAAGATAGCAATGGAAAGAGTGTATGTGAATCATCCAAATTTGGGGAGTAAAAATTTCCTCTGATAAGTGTAAATCATACATTCTTATCCATAAAACCACCTGTACAGATCTCTATTTATAACCAACAATATGTATCCTGATTCTAATCCAAATTCCTTCTTTAAAAATTAGAAGCTGTATTTATAGTTGATAGAGATAAGTATCAATCAAGCAAAGCGTTTCAATTTCAATAGGGACTGGAAGTGGTTGAGGAGAGAGAAGATGTCGATTAGAGTTTCGTCTATCTCTGGGTTTCATCTTTCTGTAATCTCTCTGTCTTAGAGTTTCGTCTCTATGTAATCTCTCTCTTCTAGTGTTTCGTCTATCTGTAATCTCTGTCTTAGAGTTTCGTCTCTATGTAATCTCTCTTTTAGTGTTTTGTCTCTCTGTAATCCGTCCATCTCTCTAGTTTTAGGGTTTTTTCTTCCATCCAGCTGGGTTGGGGTCTAACCGTATGTTCTTGCTTGTGCCCCTTGCTCAGGAACTGCTGCATTTCTTTTAAAGCTCTCTGATTTTATCAATCCTCCAATCCTCTGTCTTTAAAAACCTGCATCGTATTTTTCTCTGGTTTTCATATGGCAATAACTATTTCACTGGCCATTGATTTGTCTGTACCATCGGAGATGCTTGCATCTTTGACGATTATATCTATATATATTTTTGAAGCCTTGTTTAAGATAAAAGTTTGAACTCTATCTTCCGGTTAAGGAATTGGCAATTTCTGAGGCTATACAATTTCGTAAAGATAAATGGAGGAGGTAGATGAAGATGGTGGCTTTTGGGATAGCGGATTGCTGCACTTGCAAGCTTGTTTGAGCTTGGAGGAAAGTGTGAGGCTATCGAAGTCGTTGGTTCCACGTGGATGGCAGGATCAGGCAATGAAAGTTGCATCGTCGAATTTGAAATTTAAGAAAGGCTTGTTTGAGAAGTTGCATCGTCCAAAAGGCTTGTTTGAGAAGTTCCAGTGTACTCAACCTTTGTAGGCTATGATTGTGATTGAGAAGGGCGACGGGGATGGTGTTTATGTTCTTTTAAGAGTCTGCCCTGCAGCCTTTTTTGGACTCAAAAGGAGTGCTCAAAGGGGAAAAGGATTGCCCTTTATTCTTTCTCCTGGGCCTCATGTTAGTGATGAGAGTTCTTCAGTTTTCTGGAAAGTTTTGGGGGAACAACTTTGGAGATTGGAGGTAAGTAGAAATAAGAGAAAGGTTTCTTCCCTTTAGAAAGGCGGCATATCGAGGAGACTTCCTCCAGAAGCCCAGAGGCTGCCCATTGTGGCCCAGGGGCTGCCCATTGTGGCTTTAAGAGATTGGATCTTTATCATTATCCTTCGGGAGTAACCTTGAGATTTCAGATGAGAGGGTCATGAATGTTGATCCTTTGAATGTTTTGGAAGTGGATCCTGACGAGGTAGTTATGCCTCTCGAGTTGGTGGGAAGGGCTAAGATCCAAATGGAAGGAGATGAAGGGGGTGAGACCATTTTTCACCATGGTGTGAGGGCTGAGGAGTTAGTGGTTCCTTTACCTGTAGTGGAGCTGGGTTCTGGTACTGATGAAGTGGGGGTTTCTTCACCCAAGGTGAAGGAGTTTGATGTTATCAAGGATACAACAAATGATTTTGTGGGTATTCTTGATGATATGGGTTTCTTGATGTACCCATTGGTACAGTCTTGGAGTTTATAAAGGCAAGAAAGAAGGCGATAGAGAATGAAGATAAAAACGAAGTGGCAGCTATTGGTCAGTGTACTGCTAAACAAAAGGTGAAAGGTAAAATGAAGCTGATGGGAGAGAAGGCGGTGCCATCGTGATCCTCTCCTAGACTAGCCCCCAGAAGAAGGGGAGTCTTAAAGGGGGCAATTCTCTTTAGGGAAGTGGACCCAATTTTGGTTGATACGTCTGAGAGCACAGATTGCTCATCCTCTACGCTTTGTGCTGGAGATGGGGCTACTTCTGGTGTAATGAAGGTAAATAGCTGGAATGTGCGAGGCCTAGGGGAGATGAAGAGAAAACGTGAAGTCTTCTTGCTGGTTAGAAAGTTTAAACCTAGCATTTTGCTTCTTCAAGAAACAAAACTCCCTAGTCCTTCTCTTCGAGATATCAAAGATGTTTGGGGTATGAGTCCAGTAGGTTTTGTTGGGGTAGAAGCGATAGGATCTTCAGGAAGCATATGGACAATATGGGACTCATCTGTAGTTACATGTCTGGACTTTTAGTTATTTGCTCATTTTTTTGTTAGTGCCTTTGAAGGCCCTTTAGATGGTTTTAAATGGAGGTGTGTTAATGTTTATGGGCCAAATGTTTTTGCGTTGGAGGAAGAGTTTTTACATTCTCTCTCTGATGTTATTTTTAGTATGAATATACCTTGGTGTATTGCTGATGATTTCAATATGATACGATGGCCTGATGAATTTCCTTTACAGTAAACTTGAATAGATGTATGTGATTATTCAATGACATTATTATCAGGCATGAAATGATGGATTTTCCTTTAAATGGATCATCTGTCACTTGGTCTAATATCAATGTCTCGAACCTTATCATGAGTAAAATTGATAGGCTTTTAGTGTCGAGTGATTGGGAGTCCTTTTTTCCTCTGGCTAAAGTAAATACTCTTAGTAAGCTATCTTCTGACCATGATCCAATTTGTCTCAGCACGGATGATACTTTTAAAGGTCCTAAGCCTTTTCGTTTTGACCTAACATGGTTAGAGGAGAATGGGGTGTGCGATATGATTAAGATGACTTAGTCTAATGCTATTATTATGGGCTCTTTTGGCTTTATCACATAAAAATTTGCTGAGTGTAAAACATATGCTGATTCAAAAAGGAAACCCATCTCTGCTTGCAAAATTAAATCAGAGACACATTTGTAGGTTTAGAAGGTGTGGAGGGTGTGATACAGGGGGGAGTTCTTATGAGTGCTTTACAAGAAGAGAAGTATGAACTTCTTTTGTCTTTACACTGCTATATTCGCTGAGGCCAAAATTGAGGGTCAGATGGTTGAAGGATAGAGATTCGTACACCAAGTTTTTCCATGCTATAGCGAATGCTCAGCATCATCAGAATGATGTGTCCAGTATTTTCTTTAAAGGAATGCAGGATAATAAGAGTGATGAATGGGAAAATGGAATTTGTGAAACACTTTCAAAAAGTTTTTGCGAAGGATTTATAGATAAAGCCTAATTTTAGTGGTATCGGTCTCAAAGTTTTACCAAAGAGTGTTGCAATGTCTTTAAAAGAAATGGTAACAGTGGAGGAACTTAGTTTTTGCTTTGCTCGGGGACAAAGCGCCAGGTCCTGACGGATTTTCGGTGGTTTTCTTTCAAAAATTTTGAGACATGAAACTTGATTTGTTATTTATGGTGAATGAGTTTCTTTCGAAAGGTGTTGTGAATGAGGCCATTAACTCAACATATAACAGGAATGTCAGATATTAGACCAATCAGCCTTCTGACTATTCTTTAAAAAATCATAGCAAAGTTGCTGGCAGATAGACTCAAGGGTGTCCTTAATTGGGTTATTTCAGGACCTCAGTCGACATTCATTAAGGTGAGATTTATCACAGATGGAGTCTTAATTGTACAAGAGTGTGTGCATTCGAGGACGTTGGAAAGAAGGCCGGGAGTTTTGCTCAAGCTAGTTATGGAAAAGGTGTATGATCAGGTTGATTGGGACGTGTTGCTGGAAGCGTTGAGATGTATGGGCTTCGGGGAAAAATGGGGAATGTGGATTAATAGGTATATTTCTTTAGCACATTTTTCAGTATTGGTTAATGGAAGTTCGAAAGGGTTTTTAAGGCTTCTAAGGGACTGAGGCAGGGAGATCCCTTATCTCAATTCCCTTTCACAATAGTTGCAGAAGTTCTTAGTTTGATGATTAGAAATGTTGAAGGCAAAGGAATGTTTAATGGCTTTAATGTATCTGATACATCTCATTTGTCAGTGTCTCATTTGCAGTATGCTGATGACACTTTGATGTTTAGCGATGCGAACATGAATCAAATTATTAATATCAAGAGATTTTTGTTATGCTGTGAATTGGTGCTTGGTTTCAAAGTTAAGTTTGAGAAAACCTCCTTGATAAGGGTGGAGTGTCAAGATGAGGTGCTCATGCAATTGGCTTTTCATATGGGTTGTAAAATAGAGAAGTTTCCAATGACCTATCTTGGTCTACCAATATCGGAAGGCAGAGTGCCGAAGTCAGTTTGAGATCCAGTTTTTAAAAGAGTAAAACACAAAACTAGATATTTGGAAAGCTAAGCAATTATCTATTGGGGGGAGAGTTATTCTTATTCAGTCATCTATGGCGAATATACCTGTATACCAGATGTCCTATTCAGTTATGTCTGGATTAGTCTCTAAAAGGATTGAACAGTTGATGCGCAATTTCCTTTGGGGATGATTTTGGCAATAAATATCATTTGGTAAGTTGCGAGAGAATTTGCACACCAAAAAAAGAAAGAAGATTGGGAATTAGAAAACTAAAATATATTGTGGGCACCCTACTTTAAAACTAGCAAATTTTGTGGTTTTCCTGAACCTTTAGGACCACATTATCCTACCAAACCCCGAAATCATAAATGCCCACAGTCCATACTGCCTACCCTGTGATCCAGAACCATACTGCCTACCTTGTGATCCAAAATCCCGTAGATACCATTTTTTTTATTAAAAAATCATTAAAAATAGAAAAATACCCTTGTTTTGACTCAATTTTTTTCTGAAAGCATCACAAGAGCTTGTAAATCAGACCCGATTTGAAAATTTGTGATTTTGGTCAATTTTTGTCAGAGCGACCACCTAGTGTTGCCCATCCTAGACTGGGCGACACACCTAGTGCCGGCCAACCTAGACTAAGAGACACACCTAGTGCCGCCCACCAGACTGGGCAACACTCCCAGTGTCACCTGGGCGATGCTCCTAGTGTCGTCTAGCCAGCCTGGACTTAGTGCCGCTCACCAGACTGGGCAACAGTCCCAGTGTCGCTCGGGCGACGCTCCTAGTGTCTCCCAGCTATCCTGGACTGACCTGAATTTGTTAATTTTTGGCAGGCAACATCCTGACAGCCTTGATATTGGTCATGAACAGGAATTTACCGTTTTGGGTAGATCTAGTCTGGGCGACACTCCAACCCAAACTGACACGAATCAGACGATGTTTTGACAGGTAGCATCTTGATAGCCATGAGATCGGTCTTGGACAATACTCTGCCATTTTGGACAGATCTGGTCTGGGCGACACACATAGTGTCATCCAACCCAGACTGACCCGAAATAGACAATTTTTTGTAGGCAGCATCTTGACAGCCCAAAAATCTGCCCTGCATCGAAAAGTGCCAATTTTGAGCAGCCTTGGCTTGGGCGACACTACCAGTGCCGCCCAGCTCCAACTGCCCCAAAACGACAATTTCCGCATGCCATGAGTTTCCCAACCATTTTGGGCAGGTTCAATGAACCTGGACCACTTTTGACTGGGTGACACACCTAATGTCACCCTAACCCGGGACCACCGGAATGATAGTCCAGGCTAGGGGATCTGCTGGTTAGGACATGTTTCCTTTCCCAGCCAATCCTCAGTCCATAAAAGGGGTATTTTGATGGCTATTTGGGTGGTTGAGTTTTTAAAACCTTAAAGTTGAGAAATTGAGATTGTGAAACCCTAGTCATAAGAGTTGACTTAGACCTAGGAAATCCTAGTCTTAAGCTACCCTTAGACAAAGACAACCATTCAACCAAGCCAAGGTTTGGTCAACACTTGGAGAAAGAGAGACAAAGAGGATGCACGACATAAAATCTAGCTGGTTCTGATACAGGCGAGGCCCCGAAGCCTCGGGTGTCCCGACCATCTGACCCGATTTGGTACCTTTTTATCCCTTCTTATACTTCTTTTATGTTTTTATTTCATTTTAATTAGAAGTAGATCAGTTTTATTACTTTTATTTGTATTTTGGATTACTTTGATTCGTATTTCGGATCTATGCTAGTTCTGATCCAAGGGATCAGTTTGTGGTGTTCAGATCTGAGGGATCTTCGTCTGAAGATCTCTTTGATTTGCATCGTAAATAGTTTGGTGCCCACTGTGGGGCAGTTTGAGCTTGATCCGAGCTTCGAAATACGTGTTTTTGTTCACTATTTTCACTGATTTTTTGTAAAAAAAAAGTCCCAAATTCGGCTGTGACCAGGACCCAAGGTTTCCGCGACTGCGAAACCCTCTCTGTCTTGGGCGACACTACCTGTGCCGCCCAGACTGGGTGACACCACCTGTGCCGCCTAGGCGACACTACCCTTGTCATCCAGTTTCAGAGGTCTCGAAAAATTCCAAGGACCCCACAACCCTATTTTAGGACCCTTCATATTATTGTTGAACAATTTTTGGGTTAAAATAAATTGTTTAAAAATACAATTTTTCTTCTTTTTAAGATATGTCTTTTCTATTTGTGCTTTTTGATTTTATTTTACTTTAATTAATTTTGTTGGAAATCATGATTTCCTTGCTTTATCATGCTTAGTTTAACCCTACTTCATAAAAAAAATTATAAAATTAAAAAAATATTATTTTGAGGGTTGCTTGTACCCTCTTTGAACTGTGTCTCGTTCGAGCCACCCTGGACTCGAGCCGCGCTCGATTAGGCACGGATTGTGCTTGGTTTTATTGATTCTGCTGAATACCTTCTTAGGGGTTGCTTACCCCTCCATCTTTACTATGCTATTGAGCGAGCTTCGCTTCGAAGCACACATCGTTTGATATGATTGGTGCTGAGAGCTCACTTCTTTTCTTTATTGCATTATGTGTTTGCTTGCTTGTCAATTATTTTTGCTTGCATGCTTCTTTACACACTCTTGCACACGCCGGACCGGGGAAGCCTGGGAAACCAACAAATATTTTTGAAAACCCTCAAAATCCCCAATAACTGCATGAGGGGAACCTAGCATTGAGAGTCGAGGTGATTGGGATTCACGTAACTTTAACTGTGAGCGCCTCTCCGTAATCCTTTGCGTCAAAGCAACATAGTAGGACCTTGTGAAAATCCTATAATAGGAGGCCAGGACCTATGTTGCGACCTACACAGCCTAGCTGCATTTCAATAGTTAGGAACCCACTCAGACCGAGCCTACCCATAATTTAGGGCAAAAGTTTTCAAGTGCTGTGTCTGCTTATTAGAATTGTTTAATCATTAGATCTCAGTCCGATTCGCTTTTGGCTTGAGCTGAACTCGGCTGGGTCTGAGTCCATGCTCATACTCAGCCCAACCCAGGTCTGAACTAGGTTCACACCCAGGTTCGAACCTAGGTCCCTTTCTGGTTTGAGCCAAGACTCACGGCAAATCTCACCTCAACCTTAGTCTGGGTCCACACTCGGTCTATATTTGAAACCTTCTGGGTCTAAGTCCAATCTTGGACCCAGCCTAGCCTAGGTCCGACCCAGGTTTACACCTTGGTCCGAACCTAGGCCCCCCTTTGGTCTGAGCTAAGGCTCGTGCCTAACACAACCTTGATCTAGTCCGGGTCCACATTGGTCTGATTTTCAAAACCTTCTAAGTCTAAGTCCAGGCTTGTACCTAGCCTAGCCCAAGTCCGAACTAGGTTCACACCTAGGTCTAAACCCAGGCCCCCTTTTGGTCCGAGCCAAGGGCTTGTGCCTAACTCAAGCTTGATCCAGTTCGGGTCCACACTCAGTCTTATTTTTAAAACCCTCTTGGTCCAAGCCCAGGTTTGTACCTAGCTCAGTCCATGTCCGAATCAGGATCACACCCAGGTCTGAACCTAGACCCACTCTTGGTCCGAGCCAAGACTCGTAACTATCTTATCTAGATGTCAATTTAAGTTCTAGCATAGGTCTAAGCATAGAGTTTCTTCGAGAGCTAGACTAGGCTTACCCTAGTTCAGGGTCTAAACTCAAACCCATTGAGTCTAGCTAGATTCATCCGGTCTAATCCTAGCCTAGGTCTTAGTTAGGGTTTCGCCCCCGGAGTCAGACTAGGTTCTATCCTAAGCCGTCGAGGCTAGATCTCACCCTAAGTCTAGATTCTAGAACCAAGTCAAAGAGAGTCACCATGTTGGTTACTCAAGGTGACCATGATGATTATTCTATAGCTGACTCAAAACCTAACATTCCCAAACCTAGGGACCAATATGCCACAATCCCTTGTGATTACCGACAGAACTCAGGTTTGTTCATTATTCAACGCCCAATTCTTCAATTAGAGGCAGAGTCCCAAGGTTCCGCTCCTAATCCTGAGATCTGTGTGGTCCGAAAAGTTGGTTCTGCCTGAAAGACTTTGAATAGTCTAGGGGTCCGACCTGGGGTCGTCCTGCAAGGGATTTTAGGTAACCAAAGTAGGAGTCGAGTGAGTGAAGCAGTTCAATCAATGTCAAATGCTTGTTCCCACAACTCGAATCAAGATAACCCTGAGGCATGTTGACCTCGAAACCAAGACCCACTTAGGTTTAGGGGATCTGAGCCAGCATCAAGCCACCATAGCACAACTCAGGATGACCTAAACGTTGTATGAAGCAAAGGTATCGACCCAAACCAACCCTTAGGTGATGTAGGGATCCAAGCTTCCCTCCAAAGCTTAGTTGATAGAGGTTACACTGTTCATGACCCAACACATGGGTCGATTCCTAATCAGTTTAGTGGTATAGGGTAACCCCTAGGACAATCGAGTCAATCGATTCTTCAATCGGTCCCAGTAGTCCATCCGGTCTAATAGAGGGTGCAATTTCCACAGCCGGTGGTGACACCTATGGGACAATATATCCCTAAGGCACATGTATATCAAACCGCCTCGGTGACTACGACTCATCAACCTCAGGTCCATACGAGCCAACATATACCCCATGCTTTGACTTTTCAGTCTACACTTGGGAGCCCACCAACTAGTGGGCCTACCGTCATACCGAATGCCCAATATGAAGGCACCATGAAAATAATGAAGATATGCTTGTAAAAATGGGCATTCAATAAATTTTACCCTCGAAGGCCTATGTCCATGAGATCCTCGGAGGCATGGAGGACCTTCCCTTCGGATTCGTCATCCCAGAATTTCGAAACAATTTTAATGGGAAGAGCGATTCGGATACCCATGTTAACGCATACCTCCTCTCCGTTCGACCTTTGCGAGATATGCCCAATCAACTGAAGGCCATATTTTCACAAACGTTGTATGGTGAGGCTCCGAACTGGCATCGAAGAATGATGAGTACTCAATCGCACATTACTCCAGATGAAATGTTCAATCTATTCACTTCCCATTGTCGTGGATCGACACCAAGGCCTCTCTCCCTGTGCGAACTTAGTGCAACAAAACAAAACCCGAGAGAATCCTTCGAAGACTTTATCAATTGATTATGTGAGGCGGCAACGCGGGTCATCAAATGTCCACTTACGTACCCAGCCAAAATCTCTATGGCCCTAGAAGATGCCGCCCTCGAATACAGGATCTTCTTCAGCCAAGGTCTAATCTCCTACTCTTTCGACTCCTTGATTGAGTGGGTGGCATGTATTGAGAGGGTCAGAGGAACACCCCTCAACACCAGGCCCGAGAATAAACCGATAACCACTCACCAAAATAAAAACAAAACAACAACAACAACAACAAGGGGAATGCTTCCTGTCATGTTAATGAAATTGTCATTAAAGGGCCAGCTCGAGGTTCAACCATTCAATGAAACAATCAGAACCAAACCAAAGGGGTCGGCCTAGAGTCAATGCTCGAAATCACAACCAAAGGTGATAGGATAATTTCACTCCTCTCAAGGACCCGTTAGAGAAAGCTCTTGAATTACTAATGTCTAGAGCCATGGTTTATCTCCGACCACCATCCGAGCCACCATTCTAAGTCACAGATAAGAGCAAATGGTGCAAATGGCACTAAAACCAGGCACATGACACTCAAAATTGCTATAATTTGAAATGGGTTATTCAAGGGTTGATCAATAGGGGAAGTATCACTGTCCCACCAAACCATCAGCCTGTTGAAGAGCTTAATCAAAAGATGGGTATCTTTGTAAATCCTCTCCCTGAAAATACGGTCACAAGGACTGGAAAAACGGGATCCTAAGACATTCCCAAAGGGAATGTTGTTATTCACATGATTGAGAGTAGAGACGAGGAAGATGACTCGGCTCAATTCATATTTGTCTATGGTCACTACCTCCAAGAGCCCGAATAAGATCTTTTGGATCTTCTAAAAGGAAGCCCTTCACCTCAAAGCGTTGACGACCCACCTAAGTAGCATAAATATGGTGAAGATGATATGTTAGAGATCGATATGGTTGGGGTCAACGAAAAGGGATCATTTTCCAATCCGGGGGACAACGCCCCAAAGTTGCTCATTACTCTCGCAAGGGCGGATCCTATCGAACTTCAGGATACAGGATCTTCTTCAGCCAATGTCTTATCGCCTACTATTTTGACTCCATGATTGAGTGGGTGGCACATCATGAGAGGGTCAGAGGAACACCCCTCAACACCAGGCCTGAGACTAAATAGATAATCACTCCCCAAAATAAAAACAAAAACAACAACAACAATAACAAGGGGAATGCTTACGGCCAAGTTAATGAAATAGTCATTAACGGGCAGGCTCGAGGTTCAACCATTCAACAAAACAATCAGAACCAAAACCAAAGGGGTCGGCGTAGAGCCAACGCTTGAAATAACAACCAAATGAGAGAATAATTTCACTTCTCTCAAGGACCTGTTAGAAAAAGTTCTTGAATTACTATTGTCTAGAGATATGGTTTATCTCCCACCACCATCCGAGCCAACAGTCCAAGTCACAGAAGAGCAAATGGTGCAAATGGCATCAAAACCACGCACATGAGACTCAAAATTACTATCATTTGAAACAGGTTATTCAAGGGTTGATCGATAGGGGAAGTATCACTGTCCCACCAAAAAATCAACCTGTTGAAGAGTCTAATCAAAAGATGGGTATCTTTGTAAATCCTCTCCCTGAAAATACAGTCACAACGACCGGAAAAACGGGATCCTAAGACAACCCGAAAGGGAACGTTGTCATTCACATGATTGAGAGTAGAGACAAGGAAGATGACCCGACTCAATTCATATTTGCCTATGGTCACTACCTCCAAGATGCCGAAGAAGATCTTTTAGATCTTCTAAAAGGAAACCCTTCACCTCAAAACCTTGACGACCCACTTAAGTGGGATAAATATGGTCAAGATTATATGTTAGAGATCGATATGGTCAACGAAAAGGGATCATCCTCCAATTAGGGGACAACGCCCCAAAGTTCCCCATTGCTCTCGAAAGGACGGATCCAATCGAACTTCAGGCAAGTGAAGTAGACTCATTGACCCGAAGAGGCCGAGTTTTCAAGCCCATCAGATTGATCACCATAAATCATGAGCCCCAAAAGGAGTCACGAGAAAGCTAGACCATCTACGATCTATTGGCTCACCTAGAAAAAATATAGGCTCAAATCTCCATCTTGGAGCTGCTTAATAACTCACCAGCGCATAAGGCCCAGATTAAGAAAGTCCTTGCCAAGACGCACATCTCGAGCAACACACAACCAGATGAGTTATGTGGAATGATCAACCAACTAAGGCACCAACGTTGATCGTGTTCACATACGACGACATCCCAACCTGCTTCAACCGCTTTCACGTCCTACCAATGCACATCACTTTTTTCATGCGAGGATATGAAATACGAAGGGTACTTGTTGACAATGGAGCATCCCTAAACGTATGCCCTATGAAAACGGTGAAGCAGATAGGCAAGAGCTCGGATGGCTTCGAGCCGTGTCAACTCAATATCGCTACCTACGATGGGACCAAGAGACAAGCTGAAGGCATACTGCCACTTACATTCAAGATCGGCCCCAACGTCCAAGTAATAAAGTTTTATGTCTTGGACGTAAAACCCTAATTCAACATGCTATTAAGAAGACCGTGGCTGCATGAAAATCTCGTGGTAGCCTCTACACTCCATCAGTGCCTCAAATTTCCAACAAAGAACGGTGTCACAAACGTATTTGCTAAACTCCCTTCTCTTACGATTCTTATAGTAGATAACGAGAAGCTAGCCGTAGGGGTCGAGCTCAGAGAAATCCTGCTCGTTTCCTTCGAGCAAGCCAATTGTGCCACTTTACGCCTAGAGGCCAGCGACCATGTTCCTCGAATTTTACAAACTTTTGCATTGATGGAAGACATCATCCAATGTCAACATCGATACGGTTTCGGGTCCCTCGAGGCTTGACACATGCTCTTCTCCCAAAGCTTCCAACCAGGCTAGGGCTTGGGAAGTCAAGGGCAAGGCGTAATGGAGGCAATTTCGGAATCATTCAAGCCAAAACTGAAAACAGGGATTAAAGAGGACTCGGGTGTTCTCTCACCTTATTCAAAGCCAGATGAAACCTTCAAGCTATCCAGGCTTTGTATCTAGAGGCATTCAAAGCCTCAACCCTCTCTATGCCCGTCCTTCGAAATGGCCAAAGGTGATCCTTAATTTCCCAACGGTAGAGTATTCTCCTTCAGCACCTCAACACACATAAGAACTGGGAATTGAAGACATTTTCGCTGACCTAGACTTGAAAGTATACGCAATTGGCTCTGACACAGCCAATCGTGTTCATTTGTCTATTCGAACCCAGGGATGAAATTGGTCAATCACTCTCCTATCTCAAGAATCGTTGGAAGCATACCAGCGACACCTTCAAGTCCCAGTGCCAAAAAGCGTATAGACGCAGGGTGGCCACCTAACCATCCTACGTGTCCGATCCCCAACATCTCTCTCACGATTCTCATAAGGGACACCTCGTGTTATTTTAGAAACTATTGAAAATTCAAAACATGATAAAACTGGTAATACGAAAAAAGAATTTTCAAAAATGGCAAACACTCAAGATAGCCTATTAATGGAGTAAAACACCTAAGATGACGAATCGGATAACCCGGACGAAGATCAAGATAATCAAGAGTCTGAAGAAATCCCTCAACCTGAGGAACTCACTTCCCTTGTTGAGCAGTTCAAGAAGAGATTTGATGATGACCCAACAACTATCATCGAAGAGACAATTGACATCAACTTAGGAACCGAGAAGGACCCTAGGTTAACCAAGAATGGAGCCTCCCTATCTCCTGAGGAGCGGAAAAACATGATTTCCTTTATCAAGGAATATCGTGATGTCTTCGCCTGGTCATACGATGAAATGCCAGGGTTAGATTCCACATTGGTGCAACATCACCTAATATTCAACGAAGGGGCGAAGCCTGTAAGGAAGAAACTCCGACCTCAAAAGACCCACCTTGAGCTCAAATTAAGGAAGAAATCGATAAACTGCTCAAGGCAAAATTCATCACCCCTGTCGATTATTCAGAATGGTTGGCCAACATAGTGGTTACCCAAGAAAGACCGGAAGATCCGAGTGTGTGTCAACAATAGAGACCTCAACAAGGCATATCCCAAAGACAATTTCCCATTACCAAACATAGATGCCTTGTTCAACAACACTGCGGGGCATGAGATGTTGTCGTTCATGGTTGGCTTCTTAGGTTACAACCAGATCTTCATGGCAGAAGAAGACTAAACCAAGACATCAGTCATAATACAATATTGAACCTACCGCTACTGTGTCATGCCCTTTGGCCTCAAAAATGCAGGGGCAACTTATCAACGGGCAATGACCAGTATCTCCCACGATTAATGCATACCATCATGGAAGACTACGTCGATGACATCCTGATCAAGTCAAAGGCTAGTCTGATCACCTCACTAACCTGAGAACTATTTTTGAAAGACTCTAGAAACATCAACTCAAACTCAAATCCCCAAAAATGTGCTTTTGGAGTTGAATCCGATAAATTACTAGGCTTTATAGTAAGCCAAAGGGGCATTGAGGTGGACCCATCCAAAATATGGGCCATCACCGAACTGCCCCCTCCCCGGAACATCAGAAAAATATGTGGGCTTCAAGGTCACATACAAGCCATAAGGTGTTTTATCTCTCAAATGGCAGAAAAGTGCGCACCATTCAATAGGCTCCTTAAGAAAGATACCCCATTTATATGGGACAATGAATGCCAAGAGGCGTTCAACCAAATTAAGGAGTACTTAACCAAACCTCCCGTCCTGAGTCCTCTTAATCCATACAAACCCATGTTCCTATACATATCTGTGAAAAACAAGATCATGGGGGCAATGCTAAGACAATACAATGACCATGGAATAGAACAAACCATATACAACATCAGCAAAATCATGGTGGACTGTGAGAAGAGATACACATATGTGGAGAAGCATTGTGTGTGGGTTATGAAAAAATTAAGACACTATGTCTTATCTCTTATAGTCAAGCTCATCTCAAAAATAGACCCACTCAAATACCTATTGGAAAGACAATCCTTAACAGACATTTGGTGAATTGGAGAATGCTATTGAGCGAGTTGCCATTGCTGACCACTTAGCTGAACACGCATTGCCAGATAACACTCCCATTAACACAGATCTCCCTGATAAAAACCTCTTCATAATTCAGGAATCAATTTGGGAGCTATACTTTGATGATGCAAGGAGCGAATAGGGGTCAGGTGTAGGGGTTATACTATGCTCACCCAAGAAATTTTTAATGCTAACAACTATCAGACTGAATTTCCCATGAACCAATAACATTGCTGAATACGAAGCCTTGATAGTCGGGCTTGAGAATGCCATGGAATTGAAGATCCAGTAAATACGAGTGATTGGTGACTCCTTGCTCATTATAAACCAAGTTCAGGGGATTTGGAAGGTTAAAGAAACAAAGCTCAAACCCTATCAAGAAAACGTGGAAAAAATGATAAAATATTTTAAGCAAATCACACCTTTCAGCATGTAACTAGGGAAAACAATTAGTTTGCTGACATCCTTGCTTCGATGGTCGATATTCCTTTAGAAGTCACCACACTGCCATTTTACATTAGGCACAAGCATGACCCTTCCCCACCAAAGATCGAAAAAGAAATAGAGCAAGAAAATGAGAATGATGGGAAAGTGTCTTTCGTAGCCTCAGATGCATTAATCAAGGCAAAACCATGGTTCCATGATGTTTTGTCCTTGTTGAAAGATGGGTCATACCATGACAGAGCCACTAAAAAGGATAAGGAAGCCCTTCGAAGGTTTTCTATGGGTTTCTTAATACGAGATGACGTTCAAATCCTTTGATGATGTCATCTTGCGGTGCCTCGACCATCCAGAAATCGACCAAGTATTCACAGAATTACACAATGAAGGAGGACATTATGAGGCAACTGTCTTAGCTCAAAAAATCAGGCGTCAAGCCTATTATTGAACCACCATAGCCGAAGATTGTTGGAAATTCGTTAAGAGGTGTCCCAAATGTCAATTTTATGGAGACCTTATCCATGCAACATCAGTACAACTTAACTCAACTCTGCCCGTATGCCCTTTTGCCTTGTGGGGTCTTGATATCAAAGGAATGATTTCACCAAAAGCCTCAAATGGCCACTATGACATACTAACGGCTACATAATACTTCACAAAATGGGTAGAGGCCACATCATTTATCAAAATTGAAGGACCACATGTGGCCCATTTCATAAAGAACAACATTGTATTTAGATTTGGCGTTCCCGAGTCAATCATTACTAACAATAGAACTAACTTCAAAAATGAAAGGGTCACTAAGGTGTGTAAAAAGTTTGGGATGACACATAAATTCTCCACACCCTACTACCCTCAAGGAAATGGACAAGCAGAGGTTACAAATAAGGGACTTCTCAGAATTATCGACAGAATAATAGAAGGTGGCAAAGCTTGACATGAAAAGCTAAACAATACACTATGGGCCTAACGAATAACTAAGAAGACTCCTACTGGCATGACCCCATGCTCATTAGTGTATGGTATGGAGGTTGTGCTACCCATTGAAGTCGAGATACCATCTCTCCAAGTACTAATTCATAAAGATTTAGATGAGGAACAAAAGATCGAAGCACGATTCGATGCCCTCTATACTCTAGATGAAAGACTGCTACGAGCAATGCAAAATACTGTAGCTTGCCATTTTAGAATCGAGAGGGCATGCCAAAGAAAAGTTGTTCCTCGACAATTCAGAGAATGAGACATGGTATTCAAGAAAATCTTCCACACTCCTGCAAATCTGCACCCATTAGGAAAATTCAAGCCCAATTGGGAGGGACCATTTGTGTTAGCCCGAGTGCATGAATGCAATTCCTATAAAATAAAAAATCAGAAGGGTTATGAACTCAATGACCCCATTAATGTAATGTTTCTCAAAAAATACTACCCGTAACGGGATAAAAAAAAAAAAAAGTGGATAAAACCTGAAAAGGTATCACATATATATATATATATATATATATATATATATATATATATATATATATATATATATATATATATATATATATATATATATAACCTGAAAAGGCATCACGGGTAAAAATAAAAATCCTCCAAAAAGGAGGCGTTGGTCTAAAATCTCAAGTACAAAATAAGTATTTGCAAGCCACAATAATATTGCATAAGCAGACCCTGAGGATGGAGACTCCTTTTAATCCCTGCAGGTTCCCAACATAACCAACTTAGGAAGATGTGGGGATGCAACATGAATTGGAGAACCAAGACTTCAACGAACCCCAGGAAGAATGTCGAGACCGCTCCAAGAAGGAAGCCTGGTAAGTACCCAAAGTACTCCTCATGGTTATGCGAAACACAATATGGGAGGTTCAAAGGTCAAGGGAAACGTCAAGACTCCTGAGCCCTTATAACCTTACAAGGAAATCCTTTTCATCATCTTTAAATAAAAAAGGAAATAAAGAAAATAACCACCAAAAGAGCCACAGGTGGCAAAAACTGTAAGGCCTGTCCCTCTTTGAAAATGCTTTTCAAATTGACTTTTAAAATCATATATTTTTTAAAAAAATCCCTTTTAGAAAGGACTTCCTCCATTACTAGAAGAGGTTAAACTATTAGTCAATCTTCCCTCGCTCTCGAAGCCAACTTCCTATGCCTGTTATGAAGGTTTGAAACTAGTCAGGCACTCCATGGTTGTAAGAGTATAACTATCAACTACCACATATCGGAGATGGGTGAACCTTGCCAATGACGAAATCGGTTAGTCTGGGAGCTTTCACTCTCTCGACTTGATCCCCTGGGGCAGAAAGAGGCGTACCCATTACCACATGTGTGTATGACGGTCCAATAACCTGAATTTTGGAACAAAAAACCTATAACTAGGGAGCTGAGCTTGTCAAAGTTTAGTTTGAAAAGTGTGTGCAAATAAAATATCCTTATCTATCTCGATGGATCAATTACACACGTAAATATTAACAAATACCTCATAACTGGGGCATAAGAAAAAAAAAATCCCCAAAACAGGGGCAAAGGCAAAAGCAAAAAAAGAAAAATTCATGGGCGACACCACCCATGTCGCCCAGCCAAAGAAGTTGCAAAAACAAAAAAAAAAATTGTGGACGACACTACCTGTGTCGCCTAATTAGAGAAGTTAAAAAAAAAACCAAAAAAAAAAAAAAAATCCAAAAATTATTTGTGGGTCTGTGTTGCCCAGCCCAAGAGATTAAAAATAAAATAAAATAAAAAAATAAAAAAGAAATGATCCTCTGTGGCATGAGCCTAAACTACCAACCAAAATCCAATTAAGAAAAATGTCAAACTCGTGCGACGTAAAAGAGTCGAGATAGGGAAAACATCAAACTCGTACGACGTAAAAGAGTTGAGACATGAAAACATCAAACTCGTGCGATGTGAAAGAGCCGAGACAAGAAAACGTCTATCCCCGTATGACATTAAAGATCGGGTGTATTCAGAAAACGTCTAACCCCGCATGACGTAAAAGGTCTGGTGTATTTAGAAAACATCTAGCCCTGTATGACATAAAAGATCGGGTGTATTCAAAAAATATCTAGCCCCGTATGACATAAAAGGTTGGGTGTATTCAGAAAACGTCTAGCCCTGTATGATGTAAAAGGTCGGGTGTATCCAGAAAACGTCTAGCCCCGTATGACGTAAAAGGTCGGGTGTCTTCAGAAAATGTCTAGCTCCGTATGACATAAAAGATTGGGTGTATTCGTCTAGCCCTGTATAACATAAAAGGTCGGGTGTATTGTCCATCGCTGCATGACCTTAAACTACTTAGGGCTCTATGGTTACAAGAGTTAAAACTGCTAACTAAAAATTTGTTTTTAAAAATATCTTTCTCATTTCAAAATTTTCATTATATGTCTTGTGTTTTCAAAAACTTTGATTTCTTTGTTAAAATCGTAGCATGTCCAAGTTCTGGGTTCTATTTCAAAATTCCCCCCTTGTTTTTAAAAATTCTTGAAAAGATTTGTAAAATGAAGGAGCTTGGACACCCGTATATCATCATTACTGCGTTGTCACCTCATCTATCTCTTCAGAATTGACATGGCCAAACCTTTTCCTAAACAGGTATAACCTATAGAAGACCTTAGGAAACCCTAAGGAAATCAAAGAAGATGCTAAGTTTAAAAAGGACTGAATAAAGGAAATTAATGGGAGAATTATCATAGATGGAGTTTTAATTGCGCAAGAGTGTGTGCATTCAAGGAAGTTGGAAGGAAAGCCGAGAATTTTGCTCAAGCTAGATATGAAAAAGGCGTATGATCAGGTTGATTAGGACATGTTGCTAAAAGCGTTGAGATGTATGGGCTTCAGGGAAAAATGGGTGCATTTCTTCATCACATTTTTCAGTATTGGTTAATGGAAGTCCGAATGTTTTTTTTGAGGCTTCCAAGGGATTGAGGTAGGGAGATCCTTGTAAACATCCCATTTCAAATCTGGCAAATTACGTAGTTTTCTGAACCTTAGGATCACACTTAACCTAGAAAACTCTTTTTTTTGGATAAGTACGTGTTGGTTATGTAAGTATATCCTCCTCAGCGGATTTTGACCCCTATAAATCCTCGTTGACGGTCATTTGGAGAGAGAGACTAAACCCTAGGAGAGAATTGATAGAGATCAAAGAGAGAAAAAAACTACAGAGAAAGTTACACGAGAGAAGAGAAAACTCTAGAAACTACTTCAGGAACCCAAGCTTCTTGAGAGAAAACCTAAGTCTGGAAAAACCTAGAACTAGGGCACAACCACCGTAGATCTACCTTTAGGGCATATAACCACCCTTCTTCAACTAGAGACTTGCTGGTGAACATCCGACTCAGAGAGACAAAAGAGGACCGGTTCTGATACGGGTGAGCCTCAAAAGGCTCGGGAGTCCCGAGCTATCCGATTCGGTTCGGTATCATTTCTTTCTTTTTTTATTCTTATTTTATTGTTTTAATTTTATTTTGATCTGCTTATTTGCTTTAAAATCGGATTTTCGTGTCTTGGATCATGCTGGCTCTGCCACAGATCTGAGAATAGATTTGCTCGTTTTTGGGTAGATCTAGCATCAGATTTGAATTCGATTTGTCCCACTTTCTTTACCACTCTTTTATTGCATTTTTATTTAATTTAAGGTGTAAAAAATCAAAGAGATCTTCGCCTGAAGTTCGTTAGATTTTGTATCATAAACAGTTTAGCGCCCACCGTGGGGCATTTCGAGTTAGATCCGTGAACGAAAAAAAAAAAAAAAAATAACTGCAGCCCCCGATCTTTTTTGTAAGGCCTTTTTTAAAAACAAAAAAATTCCAAAAGAAACGAAAAAAAAAAAATAATCCTTTTCATAGGAAAATCTTGTTTTTGTTATCTTTTTTCCTTAGTATTTCTTTTTATTTTGTTTATTTATTATTATTTTAGTTTGTAAGTAGAAAAAAAAATAAAAAAAATAAAAAAAGGATCACTCATTGACTTTTGTGATAAGAGCATGGCTATGTTTATGTGTCTGTTTCTTTTCTACTTCTAAAATGTTGTTTTGGGTTCGTGCATATTTCTATTAAAAAAGGCTACTCAACTTCTTATTTTATTCTCTCTCTACCTACTCCAACTTGTTAAGGGATTGGATCCATTCCAAATAACTTTCCTGTGTTTCAAGAAACTTGCTTGTCTTTGTTTATGGCCATAACTTTTTAGATCTCAATGTTTTCTATTTTATTTTCATCTTCTTAAACTTTTGTGAGTTTTAGATAGAGACAAAGAGAGAGAAGGGCATAAATAGTTTCTTTTGGGATTCTGACTTTAGTTTCGTTCTTTTCTTTTTTCATAAGGTTTCCTTGTTGTTTATTCATTTTCATTTATCTTATTAAAAGAGGTAGAGTTTTTTTATTAAAAGATAGAGCTTTCTTTTTGGAGTTATTCCGTAGTTATCACTTTGGGTTAATTGTTAGCAGTCACTATTGGTATTCACGTTCAAAACATTCTTTGGTCTCTTCTTCCTTAATCTTTTTTTTATATTCATGGAATAATTTTTTCTTCTTTGGTATTCATGGGATAGTTTTTCATATCAATAATAGGCGACTTTAAGTTAAGTGGGATGAGGTGTGTGAGTTATTAAGAGGATTTTGGGGAATAGATAGAAACTATTCCTTTGAGAGAAGATTTACTTGATAGCAACAAATCCCTTGAGAGGAAATTTATGGAAGATTTAGATAGAGATGGATAGGGAAGGGAGATTGAGATAAAATAGGGAAAAAGAGACTGACAGAAAAAAGGAAGAAAAGATCGTGAGAGAGAGTTTTAGGATGTGGGAGAGACAAAAAAAAAAAAAAAAAAGTTTACAAGCCACTAGCCTTTAAAAAAAAACAAAAATTTCTTTTATGGCCATCTTGTTTTTTTTTTTCCTTTTTTAAAAAAATTAAGGCCTTTTTCATTTTTGAAAAAAAGAAAAAGAAAAATTCCTTTGCAATAAAAAGAAAAAAAAAAAAAAACTTCATAAGGTCTCTTTGTTTCAAAAAAAAAAAAGAAGATCATTTTTGTGAAAAATTGTTGTCTTTTTTAAGGTCATTCTATCTCAAAAAAAAAGAAAAAGCAAAAGAAAAAGAAAAAGAGTGGGTGTTTGAGGCCATCTTTCTTATCCACTAAAAAAAAAAAACACAAAAGGAGTATCTTTAGCTTTTAAAAAATAAAAATAAAAAAATCACTTTCCAAAAAAAAAAGAATATTAGCAAATTTTTTAGGCATCTTTGTCTACAAAAAAAAAAGAAAAATCATTTAAAGGAAATCTTGCTTTCAAAAATAAAATAAAAAAATTATTTTTTTAGGCATTTCTCATTTTTGGAAAATAAAAATTTGCTTTGTAAAAAAAAAAAATCACTTTTGCTACAAAAGTTTCTTTTTGTACGTCATTTCGTTGTCACAAAAAAAAAAAAAATTAAAAAAGAGAGAATCTTCACTTAAAAAAAAAAAATTTAAAAAGAAAAATCTCTTTCATTTCTTTGCTTCTAATTCGGCATAATGTTGCTTCTATCTCTCCTCATTAAACAAAACGGGGTTAAAAAAAAAATTTCAGGGTCACCTGCACTCTCTCTCTAATTGTGCCTTGATCGAGTGACCATCGACTCAAGGCACGCTCAACTAGGTACAGGTTGTGCCTAGTTCCACTTCATTTACCGTATACCTTTTTAGGGGTTGCTTACCCCCACGTCTAAACTGTGCTTTTGGTCAGTCAAAAACCCGACCCGACGCATACCTCACTTGGCACGATTTGCACCAAGTGCTCACATTTTTCTTGCATTGTGTGCCTGCTTGCTTGCTACTTTATTTTTGCTTGAGTGCTTCTTTACACACTCTTGCATACACCGAAGCGGGAATGCTCGGGAAACCAACAAATATTTTCGAAAACCCCAAAATCCTTGTTAACGGCATGAGGGGAACCTAGCTTTGAGAGTCGAGGCTGTTGGAATTCACGTAACTTTAACTGTGAGTGCCCCTCTGTAATCCTTTACCTCAAAGCAACTCTGCGTATAGTAGGACCTAGTAAACATCCTATAACAGGAGGCCAGGACATATGTGGGGACCTATATCAGCCTAGCCGCATTTTAAGAACCCACTTTCAATCCAAACCTACCTATAATCTAGGACAAAAGTTTTCGTGTGCTGTGCTTGTTTATTTCTGTTGGTTAATCTTATATCTCAGTCCAGACCTCCTTTTGGGCCGAGCTAAACTCTCTGGGTCTAAGTTCAGGCTTATACCCAGCCTAGCCCAGGTCTGAACCAGGTTCACACCCAGGTCCGAACCTAGGCCCCCTTTTAGTCCGTGCCAAGGGCTCATGCCTAAACCAACCTTGATCCAGTCCGAGTCCACACCCGATCTGATATTCAAAACCCTCTTGGTTCAAGCCCTGGCTTGCACCCAGCTCCATACAGGTCCGAACCAGGCTCACACCCAGGTCTGAACCCAGACTCACTCTTGGTCCGAGCCGAGACTTGTACCCATCTAGTCTCGGTCTTAGTCTAGGTTCTAGCATAGGTGTAAGCCTAGAGTTGCCTTTAGAGCTAGACTAGGCTTACCCTAGTTCAGGGTTCAAACAAAAACCCATCAAGTGTAGCAGGTTTCATCCAGTCTAGTCCTAGCCTAGATCTTAGTTAGGGTTTTGCCTCTAGAATCAGACTAAGTCTACCCTGAGGCGTTGAGCCTAGATCTCACCAAGTCTAGGAATCATGACCCAGGATCATAGCAGAGTAAGGTCCAACCCCATGGCCTTAGCTTAGTCTAGATCCAGAGAACCTAGTCAGCCCAAGAGCCACCGTCACAGTGCTCCCTCACAAATCATTCATAGTACTTGTGTCAGTGAGCCGACTCTCGACCTACATGGAACCAAAGTTACCTGTCCAAGCCACCTTCAAGGCCACCATTTAGAAGTCATGAGCCAACAGGTTGATAAGGTTCGTAACACCTTGAACAGTCAAGGGGTCAGGCCGGGGGCAATCCTCCAAGACATAGAGGTTACCCTTAAATCCAATTGGGACAACAAGAATAAGGCCCCAGTGTCATCCGATCTCAGCCGTGTGAACCCCGATGGTGAATTAGCAGCCCAACATTCCAGTCATGACAATCAACCAATTAGTAAGCGAATAGGTTCACATACAACTAGGAAAAGTCTACCCAAGCAATCCACCACTAGTAAAGATCAGGGTTTTGACCTAACTCAATATAAAGACAATCCTAAGGTGCATGCTTACTTTCAAGACCTGCTCAATAGAGGATATACCATCCAACGCACTCAATCTAGGAAAATTAGGTCAGAAGCTCAAGCAATAGGCCAAGCCCAACATTTTGGCTCAAACTAGGATAACCCTAGGGCTGTTAGCTTGCTAATCCAACTCACTACGGGCCAGAGGTCTAGTTCTAATCATCACTCGAGCCCAAGACTACCTAGAGGGCAGACTCTCTCTGGTAGTAGTTATGGCATTCTTTCACTCTTTCGGTCCAGTGCTGGGGCAAGAGAGTACCCTAACCCTAGGGATATATCATCCAATCAAGGCCGGGGTCAGGTAGACCTAGCCGCCCAAGGTCAGAGGTCTAGTCGTCATAGCAACTTGAATCATCCATCCCAGTTAAGTGGTGATTCTATCTTACAGGCCCAAGTTGTGCAACCTCCGAGTAATGGGTATACTCTGACCCAATTCAACTCAAGTAAGTCTACAAGCCGACAATCGGCACATCAAGTTCAACACATTCCTCAGGCTCAGTCCTTGGGGCAACCAGCTACTGGGCTCAACAACCAGTTCATACGAGTCACATACCACAAAATCAAGTTCAACAAACCATACAACCGAGCCAGCTCACTGCTACAACGACGGCTCAATTCGCCTGTCCAAAATACCTCCAAGACTCTTTAGAGAAAATGGGAATATGGAATTTCTCAACTCCTAAAGCTTATGTACAAGAAGTTCTAGGACATCTAGAAGATCTACCAGTGGGGTTTATGATACCACAGTTCAAAAATAGATTTTTAGGGAAAGGGGATCCTGAGGCACACATCAATGCCTACTTATTGATGGTCCACACACTACGAGACCGACCCAATCAACTTAAGGTCATGTTCTCGCATAGATTATCAGAAGAACCCTTGATGTGGCACCGAAGATTCATGAAGGATAACCCTCAAACAACTCCTGACGAAATGTTCAGGCAATTTTCCTCCCGCTATAGGGGAGGAAGGCCAAAACCCGTCACCCGTGAGTTAAATTCCATCAAACAGAAATTGAGCGAGTCTCCTTCTTTGTTTATCACCAGATCTAGAGAGGTCGCTATGCGAGTCATTGAAACTCCACTTCAAGAAGCAGCGAAGGTAAACATATCATTAAAGGACATGCTCTAGAATCTGTCATGTTCTTCAATATGGAGGCAGTCCCTTACTAATTTGATGTTATGCTTGAAAGAATATCACGATATGAGCGAGCCAAGGAAGATAAAGCCGCAGACTAAAAACCTTCTCAAGAGGGAGAGGTGAACATGATCGAGAAAAACAACCCTTTTGTAAACCATTCACAAGAAAAGACCAAAATTGATTCTGCCGCATGGAGAATGCAGACTTCCACACCAAAGGAATTAACTCCCATTGATGAGCCTATGATCGATGTCATGAAGAAGTTGCTTAAGGCAAGGCTCATAAAATTACCGACAACATCCAAGATTCCTCCTTTCCATGGAGGCGATACATCTCGATGGTGCAATTGGCATCAAAACTATACCCATAGCACTGAGGAATGTCGAGCTTTCAGACATAGAATTCAAGACCTCATTGATAATAGCACGATAAATGTCTGAAAGAAAGAGGCTGATGACATAGAAAAGCCAGAAACTCTAAATGCTTTGACAAACAATTCAACCTGATTAACTCAGGAGAATCACAAGCTGTGCCCAAACTCAAAGAACATCCACAAAGGACTTGGAGCACAAGAAAAAATCAATTGAAAAATCCAGTAGATGAAGAACAAAACGAGCATAACCATACCCAGGAGTTAATGACTAAGGATACTCAAGATCAAAGCAGTGAGGATGACCTTAGCTCCAAGCCCATAATCAAAGAAGGGGGAGAAGAAAGTGGTATCGCATATAGGATTCCACTCCAAGATACACTCCAAGATAAACTCCAAAAAATGGCACAAGAAATCTCCATCATCAAGATTCACACTAAGGCATATGAACCCTTCAACCCGTACTCTCAAGTTAATACAATAAATGGCTCATACGTGTGTAACAACGAATCAAATTCACAAGAGCAATATGAACTCGGGCATAAGCTCAACCAAGGTTTTCAAGCTATGGATTCCCTAGTCCATGATGACAAGAAAAACCTTAATTCTAAGACATTACTCGTGAGGGGAAAAATGAGCAAGTGTTAAAAGAAAGCCCTTCACCTCAAAACCTTGACGACCCACTTAAGTGGGATCAATATAATGAGGACGACGTTTCAAAAATTGATGTAATCTACATCAACAAGAAGGGATCATCTTCCAAACAAGGGGTCAACACCCCAAAGTCTCCTATTATGCTTCCAAATAAGGGGCCAACACCTCAAATATCAAAAGAGGTCGAACCTTTGGAAATTCTAAGGGACCCACTTGGGCCACCTTCACCAGACTTCCTCGCCAACCGACCTACATGGGATGAGGGGCCAATCTTAAAAGATTCAACCGAGTTACCTCTCGAGGTGAACCCAATTATAGATGATGGAAAAGCAAAGAGCCCAAATTTGACTATTCCCAAAGATTTCACATCTTCACCAAAGTTGATAGAGTTTAAACCTTTAGAAATTATAAGGGGGTCACATGGGCCACCTTCACAAGATTTCTTGAATCATCTGCCAATCTGGGATCAAGAATTGGATATTGAAAATCTGACCATGTTACCTCCTCAAGAGGCAGGCTCTTTAAAAGTCATTAACGACATGAGCACAACACCGATAACCGAAGCACTACCATGTCAAGAGAATTCATCCAATGAAGAAAAAGTTCCCAACGGAACAGAAAACCCGACTGGGGCAACCCCATCAAAATATTCAATAAGGGCAAACTCCTCTCATGAAGAGGATACAATATAGGCAACTAATGAGACTTAACCCTTCTTCGCTGACTCCCAATATGTCGTAAGGCCATCTAGTATCAACTCAACCACTCCTCTTATGCGATAGCCTCACCTAAGCTCGAGAAAGCAATTCGAAATTTGCAATGAAAAATATTACCAAAAAGGAGTTGGAAGATCACTCATCCCTTGCAAATAACCAAATGAGGCATTCATGCCTCACACTTCAAAAGGCATTAATGCCTAATGTGTAACATGAAGTACTCCATTAATGGGAAAACCTTGATGAGCTTATCCGTCCATATAGAAGGCTAACGGATTTGGAAACTGAGAGTAATTTTTACTCTCAAAATCAAGGTTCAAGTGGAGCAGTTTAAAGGAAAAGTTCAACGAAAATTAAACAACCATTGTCAAAGAGATTTTGGATGCCACCCTGGGTCAAGGGAAATCAGTGGAAGACCGATATTAGAACCTCCCTGCCACTTTGAGGAGAGAAAGATGATCAAATTATTACATGATCTTAAGGCGAATTGCTAAAAAAAAGAGGGGCACCTTTGACTCTTCTCCCTCATCCTCCTCTTCTTTTGTCATTGTTCTCTTCTTCAAAACAAAAAGTAAAAATCCGTTAGGTTGAAAATCTGAAAAGAACCCCAAGCGTTGGAAAAAAGGCTACCGGACTGAACACCCAAAAGGGAACCCGAAGAGAGAGAAAAAAAAAAAGAAAAAAATTTCGCTGAGCTGAAAATCCGAAAGGAACTCCAAGCGTTGGAAAAAAGGCTACCGGATTGAACACCCGAAAGGGACCATAGGGTGATGAAAAAGAAGAAGTTATCTCATTCCTTCTACTCTCCAAAGTCTCTTCTCTGTAAACATCTTCTCTTTCACCCCCTGGGTCAAAGTGGTGTTAAAAGAAAATCAATAAGCAATAGCCCGACGAAATATTGTTAAAGACCTAGATCATTTGCAACTTCGAAAGGTGAGTGGTGGAGGAACGAAATCGAAAATTCAAAGAGATTATGAACACCCAAGGATAGTATCCTGTATTTTCAAGACTTTTTTTCGCTCGAAACTCTAGAGAACTCTCCTTGATTTGAAACACAAGAGCTGAGGTTGGAAGATAAAAAAATACTTGATGATTCCTCGTCCCGAAGATTCAAGCAAGGACTCGATACGCTCACATAGGGTCCACTAAAGGGGTCACAAGTGGTTAAACTGTAAGACCTACATTAAAAGAAAACCACCCCCCAACAGGGGCAACAAGAAAATAATATATATATATATATATATATATATATATATATATATAAACTCCACGGTCGTATGAGTGTAACTGTCGACTATATTGTCCATCACTGCATGATGCTAAACTGCTTAGAGGGCTCTATGGTTACAGAAATTTAAACTATTAACCAACCCTGGTTTTCGAAATATCTTCCCCTTTTCAAAATTTTCACTATATGTCTTGTGTTTTCAAAAACTTTAATTTCTTTTTTAAAATTGTAACATGTTCCTGCTCCGGGTTCTAATTCAAATCTTCCTCTGTCTTCAAAATTTCTAAAACATCTTTTAAAATGAAGGAGCTTGGACACCCGAACATGATGAGTACCATGTTTACCACGATTGCCGCGTTGCTGCCTCGTCTCTCACTTCGGATTTGGCCAGACAAGTCTCTTCTTATAGAAAGCCTTTCCTATTGATAGCCTTAGGAAACCCTAAGGAGATCAAAGAAGATGTCAAGGTTAAAAATTTTCGAAATACAAAACCCCTGAAGTTAAGTGGCATAGCCAAAAAGTCCAACTCGAGTTTCAAGCTTGTGTAACTCATTGATATCTCACGTCGAAAACCTAAGAGGAAAAATACCCTAGGTGGGTGAGCTCGATGAGCGCAATGACTTGGAGGGATAGTTGGTGTGCCTTCTGAACACGTGACCTCAAGAAGAAATCTTTGACATTCACATGCCCCTCAAAGGACAGGGAACACTAGAGTGTCTACTTCTTTGCCACTCACATGTCCCTCGAAGGACAAGGAGTGCCAAAGAGGGGCAACTGTAGACACCCTATTTTAAATCTAGTAAATTCTGTAGTTTCTTGAACCCTTAGAATCACACTTAACCTAGTAAACCTATTTTTTTGGATAAGTACGTATTGGTTATGTGAGTATATTCTCCCCAACGGATTTTGACCCCTATAACCCTCTTTTCGTGGTCATTTGGAGAGAGAGAGAGAGAGAGCGACCAAACCCTAGGAGAGAGTAGATAAAGATCAAAGAGAGAAAAAACCAAGCCTCTAGAGAGAAAACCTAAGTCTGGAAAAACCTATACCTAGGGCACAACCACCCTAGATCTACCCTTAAGTCATAACCACCCTTCTTCAACCAGAGACTTGCTAATGAACATCCGACTCAGAGAGAGTACAGAGGACCGGTTTTGATATGGGCGAGCCCTAGAAGCCTCGGGAGTCCCGGGCCATCCAGCCCTGTTCGATATCATTTCTTTCTTTCTTTTATTCTTCTTTTATTGTTTTAATTTCAATTTGATCTGCTTATTTGCTGAAAATCGTATTTTTGTGTCTTGGATCATGTTGGCTTTGCCATAGATTTGAGAGTAGATCTGCTCGTTTCCGGGCAGGTCTGGCCTCATATCTGAATTCGATTGTCTCACTTTATTTACCACTCTTTTATTGCATTTTTATTTAATCTAAGGTGACAAAAATCAGAGAGATCTTCGTCTGAAGTTTGTCAAATTTTGCATCATAAAAAATCCCTTATCTCCATTCCTTTTCACAATAGTTGCAGAAGTTCTTACTTCTTATATTGATGATTAGAAATGTTAAAGGGAAGGGAATGTTTAGTGGCTTTAATGTATCTGATACATCTCCTTTGTCAGTGTCTCATCTACAGTATATTGTCGACACTTTGATGTTTTTCCATGCGGACGTGAATCAAATTATTAATATCGGGAGATTTTTGTTATGCTATAAATTGGTGCTTGGTTTCAAAGTTTATTTTGAGAAAACATCCTTGATAGGGGTGGTGTCAAGATGAGGTGCTCAAGCTATTGGCTTTTCATATGGGTTGTAAAATAGAGAAGTTTCCAATTACCTATCTTGGTCTACCAATCTCGGATGGTAGAGTGCTGAAGTCAATTTGGGATTCGATTTTAAAAAGAGTAAACACAAAACTAGATATTTGGAAAGCTAAGCAATTATCTATTGGGGGGAGAGTTACTCTTATTTAGTCATCTATGGCGAATTTACCTGTATACCAGATGTCCTATTTAGTTATGTCAGGATCAGTCTCTAAAAGGATTGAACAGTTGATGCGCAATTTCCTTTGGGGTTCAGGTGATTTTAGCAATAAATATCATTTGGTAAGTTCAGAGAGAATTTGCACACCCAAAAAAGAAGGAAGATTGGCAATTAGAAAACTGAAATATATTGTAGACACTTTAAAACTGGCAAATTCTGTGGTTTTCCTTAACCCTTAGGACCACACTATCCTAGCAAATCCCCTGATCATCAACCACCATAGTCCATACTGCCTACCTCTTGATCCAGAACCATATTGCCTACCTTGTGATCCAAAATCCTACAGATGACCTGTTTACTAAGAAATCATTCAAAATAGCAAAATACCTTGTTTTGACCTAAATGCTTTCTAGAAGCATCATAAGAGCTTCTAAATTAGACCTAATTTGAAAATTTGAGATTTTGGTCAGTTTTTGTCTAGGCGACACATCTAGTGCCGCCCAACCCAGACTAGGAGACATACCTAGTGCCCCCCACCAGACTGGACGACACTCTCAGTGTCGCCCGGGGCGATGCTCCTAGTGTCACCCAACCTAGACTGACCCAAAATGGATGATTTTTGGCAGGCAGCATCTTGACAGCCCCAAAATCTACCCTGCATCGAAAAATGCCAATTTTGAGTAGTACTGGCTTGGACCACACTACCAGTGTCGCCCAACTCTGATTACCCCGAAACGGCAGTTTTCGCATGCCATGAGTTTCCCAGCCATTTTGGGATAGGTTCAATGAACCTGGACAACTTTTGACTGGACAACACACTAGTGTCGCTCAAACCCAGGACCACCAGAATGGCAATCGAGGCTAGGGGATCTGCTAGTTAGGGAATGTTGCCTTTCCCAGCCATTTTGGGATAGGTTCAATGAACCTAGACAACTTTTGACTAGACAACACAACTAGTATCGCCCAAACCCAGGACCACCAGAATGGCAATCCAGGCTAGGGGATCTGCTGGTTAGGGCATGTTGCCTTCCTCAGTCCATAAGAGGGGATTTTCGTGGCTGTTTGTGTAGTTGAGTTTTTTGAACCCTAAAGTTGTGAAATTGATATTGTAAAACCCTAGTTCTAAGACCTAACCTAGACTTAGGAAATCCTAGTCTTAAGCTACTCTTAGACAAAGACAACCATTCAATCGAGCCAAGGTTTGATCAACACTTGGAGAAAGAGAGACAAAGAGGATGCACGACATAAAATCCAACCAGTTCTTATACGAGCGAGTCCTCGAAGCCTCGGGTGTCTCGGGCCATCTGGCTCGGTTTGATACCTTTTTATCCCTTCTTGTACTTTTTTGTCTGTTTTTATTTCATTTTAATTAGAATTAGATCAGTTTTATTACTTTTAATCGTACTTCATATTTTAGATATATGCTGGCTTTGCCATTGATCTGAGAGCAGTTCTGCTCATTTCTATGTATATTTGACCTCAGATCAGAATTCGATGGTCCCCACTATCTCTATCATCTTTTTAAAATCAGTTTGTGGTGTTCAGATCCGAGGGATCTTCATCTGAAGATCTCTCTGATTTGCCTCATAAACATATATGAATCAAGCTTGCGCACTAAGTGGTGGTGGAAATTAATGAGTGAGGATGGGATGTTTTGGAAAGATATTTTACAAGCCAAAAATGAGGTGGATCAACATAATTTATGGAGAGGTAATGGGGGAAGAGACAAATTTAAGTATCGATTTGGAAGGGCATTCTCCAAAATCGGTTTTTTATGATTGGTTGATGTAAGTGGATATTGGGTGATGGGGGGTAGATATCTTTTTGGCATAGCAAGTGGGTTGGGGATTGCAGCTTGAAACTGGTATATCCGTGGGTGTATGGGGTAACAAATCAACAAAATATCTCGCAGTCTTTTGATAGGGAGACAAAAGATTGGTCTATTAACTGTAGGTACAACAGAGTACCTGATTCGTTGATAGTTCAAAATTCTATGTTGCTTGGGGATATCGCTGATGTTAGGTCGCACGAGGAGAGGAAAGATGAGTTGGTATGAGATGATGAAAAAGATGGCATTTTCTCAATTAAATCAGTGTACAGTTTATTGTTTAATGACAAGATCCGGTTGAGTAAGCCGTTGTTAAAGAGAACTTGGTGCTAGAAGGTCCCTTTCAAAATTCAAATTTTCTTGTAGATTCTTTTTCAAGGTAAATTGTTCATTGTTGACAAGGTTATAAAAAGAGGGAGGGTTTTAACGAATGTGAGGATTCTATGTATGGATGATGATAAAAATGGGGACCATCTCTTCCTCCATTGTACATTCTCTTCTCATATTTGGTGTTGGGATTTTCAAATAATTAGACATATGGTGGTAATGCCGAGCAATCATATGAATATTTTGAGCAATATGGAGTTGAATTCCTTACCAAAGGTGGCCAAAATAATTTAGGAGATGGTAAAAGCAGTTGTTCTATGGGAGATTTGGATGAAGCGTAATAGGAGAACTTTTGATAACAAACCTTTGGAAGTGGATTTGGTTAAAAAGAAAATATTGCAATCGGTTTGGAGTTCGTTCTCTATGACAAAGGAAGGGTTTGGAGTAAACAAAGTGGATGTTGAGATTAATCTGCATAATTTGATGCTTCAGAATGTGTTGAAAGTCAGACCAAAAGGCAGATGGACCCCTCCTGTTATCGAGAGTATCAAACTTAATTTTGATGGGAGCTCTTTAGGAAATCCAAGGCCTTCTAGGGTTGAGGAATTTTGCGTGATGCATATGGAGATGTGTTATTTTGTTTTGCTGGCTCATGTGGGGAGGTTACGGCTAATGAGGTGGAACTAGCTGCACTAGAATATGGAATTCGGATTCTACAACAGAAAAAAATCAGGATGCCATGTTTTGTGGAGGGGGATTCATAGAATATGATTAATTGGTGTAAAAATATTTCCAGACCGCCTTGGAGGTTGAGGAGCAAATGGCCAGATATTATGGATTTATGTGATGGTCTACAAGTATGTTTTCGGCATGTGTATAGGGAAGCTAATGACATTGCTGACGGTTTGGCAAAACGAAGGGTGTCTTTGCATCAGGCAGTTATTTCCAATGTTTTCCTTTCTGATTGGTTGTAACTTTTGTCTGATTAATAAAGCTTAAGTAATATTGTCAACAAAAAAAAAGTGTTTCAATTTTCGTATTTTAAATTCAAATTCAATGTAGAGTATCACAATAAATCCCTCCAAAAAAAAGCCTTATTTATAACTCTACTCTGAAAACACTCACATTTTCATTTCTTCTAGAAAAGGACTTCTTGCACTTCCCTTTTCTGGTCCACGCCACTTTCTAAGAGTAGCATGGTTGTTCATATGTACCTAAAAAAGTATTTCGCCATTTTAATCTTGACTTGTATGATTATAAATGTGGTTGAATGTGGGTGTGGGTATGGGTATGAGGATGAGGCCATTGCTTATCAAGTGATAGTGGACCAAAATGTTGGAGGAGATTACAGGACAGTGCAACATGCCATTAAGAGTGTGCCTTCCAATAATGCCCAGATTGTGAATATAGACATCAGGCCCGGAATTTACAGGTCCATCTTTTATTACAACTCCTTTTATATTTTGTACTTCCTCTTGCTTTTTTTTTTCTTTATTTGCTCTCCTTTCTTTTGTCTTTCTCATTACCGTCTCTTGATTTATATGGTTTTCTCTCTCCCCCTTGATTTCGTCACGGGAGAGTGAGAGAGAATGGCAAGCAAGAGAAGAGAGAGGGGGAAGGTTTGTCCCGTGGCCGATTATGTGAGATCTACTCCCACCTATCAGTCCTGATTTATTTGTCGTAGTAAGCGACTTGTGCTCACGTGGAAGAACATCATCCACAGGATTTTTTCATCTGAAATTAATAAAATAAATTTTTAACACTTAAATCTGCTGACCTGTTTTGTTTTATGGAAATAATCCATTGATGTGTTTTGGATTTCCAATGAAAATATGCATTCCACAAAAATAAGTGGAATTCATATTTTCACGGCGTTTTGGCATCAAAACATTGAGATGTGTATTCCATCAAAATAATAAGCAAAATGATTTCATAGGGCTGCAGCCCAATGAAAATAAGAAAAGTTGCAGCCCTTCTCACCTCTATTAGTTTGGACGGTGAGGATTTGTCGTAGGTAGGTTAACGTGAAATCCGGCCACCTAGATTCCCGGTAGACACCGCCCTTTTTAAGAAGTTCTTTTTCTAAATAAATATTTGGGAAATTATTATAAATATACCTTAATTTTATTCTATTTAGGAAACAAAAACCCCAACTTTCATAAATCTCGTCCACACCTTTTTTCTTTAATTTTGATCGGCCAAAATAACTAGTCGTATTACCGTAATGACGTCACGGTATAACTATAACCGTAATAGCTTGAATTAATATTACGGTACTTTAAACAAAATAACATTCATGATAGTCGTATAAAATAACCTTCACAGTAGTCCGTAATAACTTGAATTAAATATTATAGTACTTTAAATACTACGGCATTTTAAATTACGGTACTTTAAATACCATAAAACAACCTTATCAATATAACTTTTAATAAATACATCAGATAAATACCAAATCTTATTATAATCAAGATATATGGAAATCAATAACCTTATCAATATATCTCTACAGATAGGTATCCATATTGATATGTAAGATATATCTCTACAGATAGATATCCATATTAATATGTATCAATTGTATATTTATACGGTAGTTAAGATGCCATATAATATGGCTTAGGTTTTACGGTATTTAAACTAACGTAATATTAATTCAAGTTATTAGGGTAATATGACTACCGTAGAGGTTATGGCTTAAGTTTATATATACGTTAGTTAAAATGCTGTATAATATGGCTAAGGTTTTACGGTATTTAAACTACCATAATATTAATTCTAGTTATTATGGTAATATGACTACCGTAAAAGTTATTTTGATCACAAAACGACCAAAATTTAAAAAAAAAGGTGTGGACAGGGTTGGGTTTTTTGTGAATAAATGAAAATTAAGATATATTTGTGATAATTTCCCTAAATATTTTCCCACTCAAGGGGCTACGCTCCTATTGTCTCGTTTTTTTCCTTAAATTCTAGGGTAAACCAATACTTTTAGATTCAATGGATGAATTCTTCTTGGATGTTTTATAAACGAATCGTTGATCTGCAAGTTCAGGGTAAAAGAAGACTTTTGAATTCCAATCTAACACCTTTTCTTTTTTAAAAAGAATTCTCTTCATCCTCTGTTTTGTAATTTGTCTCAAATTTATTTTCTACCCTCTTCCTTCAGGGTGGACTCCCAAATCTTGCCCGACATACAAAATATTCCCAAAAGAAAAAGAAAAAAAATCGTTGATTTGTATTAAAATTTTCGCCCTCCATTTCCTCTTGATAAAAGAATAGAGAGAGAGAAGCAGATCTTTCTTAATAAAGAAGAGAGAGAGAAGCATACCTTTCCTTTTGGTTTTCCAGGGCAGAAAGTAAATGTCTGCTTCTCTAACTAGGGCTAGATTTTGATAGCTTTTTGTGCAAATTTATTTGAAATCGAAAGATGAAAGATATGGGTCGAAATATCTCTTGAGACAACAAGTATTTTATTGAAAGATTGAGTTAGTACTGAACAACAAATAATTAGTATAGTACAAGGGAACAAGCTCGTTCATGAGGCATGTAATTGATAAGTAATGATAATTCCATCCGGATGACGATGAAGTATCAATAGAAAAAAAAAAAAATAAATAAATATCTCATAGTATTCATTTTTCTATTGCATTTCCTTCGTTCATATTCTTCTTTCTTAGAGGGGACTATATAAATATAAAGAATTACTTCGTTTTTTATAGTTATTCTTTAACTAGTGGATAGGAATATATTCTGGATCGGGATCATGAAGAAGTACTGCTTGATCATTTCTACCAACGTCATAACCTCATTGTGATTCCTTTTGTTTCTACCAACGTCATAACCCTTTGTGCACCTTAGTGTTTCTAAATGTCCACTCACTTTTGGTTGATCCTCTATGGTAATAGGTAAATATTATAGAATAGAAGAAACACCATATCGTTGATCTTTTGCTCCCGCTTCAAGCCACGATACGATAACTAATCAACTAATCTTGGGTTTGGGATAAACAGTTTCCACTGCTTATGTTGGTTCCTCTTGTACATAGGGGCAAAGAGAAATTTTACCATTCGACCATATCCGCATTTTATTCCTTCCTGATATGGGTGTATATGTCCACACAAAAAAAGTATGAGAAAATAGGATCCTAATCTATTAGAAATTAGAATATAATCTTAATATTCTTTTATCTATTATATTAGAATACTATATTCTATTTCTTATTCTTATATTATTATGTTATATAGTATATATATAATATAATATACTAGATGATATGTATTTGGATATTAGGGTTTCCCATTGTTTGCCTCTTAAGTGTGATTGAACATGGACCGTCGATTGTGAAGTGAGAGATCCAAGTCATCTATTCTATAAATAGGTCATCAATATTATGGAATGTGTATGAATCATTACCTCCCTTTCCTAAACTATTTTCACATCAATAGAAATTAAATCCAATCAAAATATCGTGCATACCATAAAATAGCACAAGCATTCTCATACTTTTCACAAAATCTTTCAAAATATATCAAGTCAATGTCTAGTCAACATTTAGTCAATATATTCCAACTAAATGACCACATGTCATATCCCACAAAATAAGGAAAGAGAATAAAGGGGTGGGGCATGCGACCATAGAGGGGGCTTCATGGACTCCACCTCCAACAACATGGTAGGTCCATATGCACAATGGGCCCTTATGAAATTATTTATATATAAAAGAAAACTAAAAATAATTTTAGAATATTATTTGAATATTTAAAACATTATAAAATCAATATATTTATTTTCATAAGCTCATATTTTATAAATAAAATATCCAAAGATTTATAAAAGTTCAAATAATAATTCTAAAATAATATTTATCATAAAAAAATATAATTAAATTAATATGATTAGAAAATGATACATACGGCTTAAAAATCAACAATCATGTGGCATTCCACTTTCAACTATAGACTAGAGACCATACTTACTCTATCAGACCGATCACATGTTTCTCATGACCCACAATCCAAGCAGGAGCTTATTAGTGGGTCACCAAACTATAGCAGATGAGCTACGGGATCGCAATCTCAGTCTGTAGATTCGACCACAACTCCTATGACATATAGGGGTATCTCTCGCACATGTATACGCTTGACCCTGAAAAGTGGTTTGCCGTCCCAAAATAGTCTATCAATATGCATGTCGTGTGATAGTACATGGATGACGCTTTGGCCCCCGTCTCTGAAAGCTACCATTACACACAAAGGTTATACAATCCCTCGGCTCACTCATCCAGGCATACTCCGACCTCATCAAAGGATGACCCATTATAACCCTTATCGATTTATACTTTATGCCCAGGTAACATGGGTTTTCCCCAATCAACTGGCCAAGATCGTCAAGTACAGTCCGATATCGGTAAACATTGTTTGTTTAGTATGGTCTATGATGGACCACACTCCCACTGAGTTTATATTCCATTATATCAAATGTTTTATTATAATCACTCATAAAGCCTTTAAAGGCCACATAAACCCAATATCTCCTACTTAGCCTTTGAAGGCCTTATATTATCTCTTCCTCACTTTCTCTCATTCTCATCTCTCTCTCCCAATTACAATCTCTCTCTCAAGCATTTTTTCACTTGTTCTCACTCAATACATTAATCATGGCTTTCGCCATAAATCCTTTCACAAAAGGACTTATAGAGACAACGCCTTTTTTGTTTGCCTTTGCTGCTTGGATCTTATCCCAAAAGTAGTTGTAGTCCATCTTTTATATCGCATCACGAATTGTGGACCTGTTGTTGCAGAAAATCATCATGCACCCTAATTGCATGGGGTCGTATGTTTATGGGCTCAAAGGAGTTCTTCAAACAAGTTGCTCCCTTCTGTAGCCATACAACCAATGTCACACATTCGGGTTGTATAGGTGAACAACATTATCGTTTGTTATTCCAGCTGACCTGTCAAATACTAGTAGGTGCTCCCACTGGAATATTTAGTCCATCAAGATCTTGATCTTTCTCAAATTCACCTCATTCCTCAGGTGATAGAAACATAATTTTATATGATTGGAGTTCTTATGGAAACACGACTCTTTTGACATGAATATCGCCGCCGTGTTGTCATAGAAAATCCTTACTGCTTCACAACACACTAAAAGTTAAGGTGATTAAAAAATTTATTAATCCATATGGTATCCTTGGTCACCAAATAGCACGCCATGTACTCTGTCTCCATGGTGGACAATTCCACCATATCCAATTTCTTTTATTTCCAAAAAAATGTAACCCCTCCAAGCATGAACACATATCCAGAAGTAGACTTCACAACATCTAGATCCATGAGATAGCTTGCATTTGTTTATATGAATATCCAAGCAGCTAAAAGAAATGTGGGACTATAGCAGCTCCTCCCACTCAATTATTACACATATAACATTTATATTCTCAACATTCTTATGCATATATCATGAAGTAGCATAGCAAATCTCATGCAATATGTGATTCAATGCCCAGTGGTTTCACAATATGTAAAACCTTCTTGAACCACAAAGGTTCAATCACATTATTCGTGTTGGTAGTAAATTTATACAAATCAAGTTATCTAATCAACACAACATATATCAAGGAAGCCTAACAAGATGACATTCCTACAACATTCTCTATAGTTCAAGGTCTTAAGTAATCTAGGATTTTAAATAACTAGAAACATGGGTCAAGGTATATGGGTATTTAAAAAAAAAGTGCCTGATAGTTTTTCTCCTACTTTTTATAAATACCTTCAAGACACAATATTTTTCTCCTTAATAAAAAAAATATTGACTTGGTATATATATATATATATATATATATATATGAAAAATGCTGGGATTAGCCCACTAGCTCATATGAACATATGTGTTCATATGACCCCAACAGCTCAGATTGAATCTGAGCCGATCTGGCTGTCATGAACTTATTTTAATTTTAATTTTTTTACAAATCTAAATAATTTCAAAATTTAAGCATGTATTTTTCAAAAACATTAGAATTTAATAAAAATATAAAAATAATAATTTGCAAGAAATAAATTGATCAAAATACCCCTAAAATATTTTGGGGGTATTTTGGTCAATTTAGTTTATGAATTATTTTTAAAATATTTTTATTATGTGCGTCTTGATGAGAAGAATACACACCTAAAATTTCAAGTTATTTGGATTTGTAGAAAACAAATTAAAATTCAAACATGAAATGAAGTCGTGACAGTCAAATCGGCCCAGATTCAATCAGGGCCATTTGGCTTATATGTTCATATGAGCTAGTGGGCTAATATCAGTATTTTCCTATATATATATATATATATATATATATATATATATATATATATATATATATATATATATATATATATATATATATATATATATATATATAAAGATACTACAAAACGCCTATATGCAAAAATGAACAATGATTTCACTTACCCTCATCATCATCCAAAGTTTATCGCACGGTTACGATTGTCCAGTAATGTTTCATTTTTCGTTTGTTTCTACAAATCGGAGTGATCTAAAATTTAGAACATGTGTTCATCAAAATAGGCAAACCTATAAAAAATATCAAAAAAATATTTTACATAAAATAAATTGATGAAAATACCCTCGAAATGTTTTAGGGGTATTTTGATCAATTTGTTTTGTGAAATAATTTTTTATAGTTTTATTTTGTTCACCTCAATAAGATGTACACACGCTCCAAATTTCAGATTATTCTGATTTATAGAGAAAAGAAATCTACCATAATTATTTTGATTTGTAGAAAAAAGAAATCTACCAGACAATCGTGACCGTACGATAAACTTTTGATAGTAAAGAGGGTAGGCAAAATCACTGTTCATTTTCGCCTATAGGTGTTGGGAAGATTTTTTCATATATATATATATATATATATATATTCACAAACAATAGTTATATAATAGTATTACAGTTTAAAATGATTTTCATAAAGACTTAGTGGACCTTGTAAGACTATGTGATTTTCTCAAAACCATATTCATAGACTTAGGTTTTTCTCAAATCATCCAATTTTAATTTTAAAATACATGCTTAGCCTTCATAAATCATTGTACCGCATTCACTTTTAATTTCCTACCAAGTCAAGTTCATGGCCACAAAAACAAATCATAATTACCATCTTATAATTTTATCTAAAATAAAGCATGACTAAAAAATATTTATTAAAACCTTGACAAAATATTTCAATTTTGGCAAAGAAAAATGATCCTATAGGACCCTCCCCCACCCATGTGTGTAAAACCCCAAAAGATCACCATTAAATTTGGCACGGATCTATAGAAAAGTCAAGTCCCACACCCATATGATAACTTTTCTAGAGATATGTGCCAACTTAAATGGTGATCCTTTAGGGTCATACACACATGAGTGGGGAAGGGTCCTATAGGATCATTACTCTTTGGCAAATATGGAAATTTTATCAAGAGATCATCATCACATGCAATACATCATATTATAGACATTATTGAGAGGTTGGTCATTAAGATCGAGTTCTATCAGAACACTCCCTTCGTGTTTACATACTTAAATGAGTCACATTCATCTCTTGTGTTTCACCCTTATGGCTCAACGTCCTTGATCAAATCACATTTCCATATGTATCACTACCTTCAGTAGTTCATACTCTAGTACAAAGAAGCACTAAAACATAAGGTATTCATAAATCGGCTCTTTTAAATTTGTTAGCACATATCAATTAATGTCCATACACTCCATACATATTCATAAAACAATTAGCCAAAATATAACTAAAGTATATTGAACACAATAAAAAGTTATTGAATCCTCTTTTTCTATAAAACCTTACCATATAATGTGGGACAGATTTCATACCTTAAAACCATGTAGTGTGGTACCTGAGCTTTCTTGATTTATTGTTTTTATTTGTTTGATAAGATTTTGTGATCTTGGAAGAACACGCAACTAGTTTCACATATCACAAAGTATCCATCTTAGATTCTTCCTGTCTCACACCGTGAAGAAATGCTCTTTTTCATCCCATCATTTCAAACTATCATAAATTTGATTCTTACATTGATCTTTAGCGTTCCTTTGCTACTACTAAGTCTCTCTATGTAACCCTTCATTTTGAAGAAACCAATATGCTTTTATAGGTATTGTGTTTTTTCTTCTTTCTACTATTCCCAGATTGAATATTCTTCATATAGATTGTCTTATCTCACCAACTCTATATTACTTCTCTCTGAAGTTTTATCATAATAAACCATACTCATGGCACGATATAAAAGCTTATCAAATGAGTCCTAAAAAGGTCTCCATAATTAGGAATCCAAAGATGTGCTTTAACATGCTACATCTTTTAATTTACTGCATAATAGAACATGAGCATCCCATGATAAAAATGTAATATCTCTCAACTTATAAATAGTTATTCTTCGAATCCTTTTGAGTATTGAAATATACTCAAAACTATAAAATAGCACTCAATTTCATCCCTTAAATCATACCAAGGTCTAAGTACTTGCCGTACTTTTTTTTTTTGTATTATGCTCTCAAGTTTTTTGACTTTTAGGTGAGTAATTATACTATCGAATTATTAATTGGACTCGATTTCTATGCGACCAAGCCTGCATATATAGAAATGTGGACCTCTTAATAAATCTATTTTTGAGATGAATTTTAAGACTAAATTTTTTAAGGATATGTAATCTCTAACATGAAGATCATGAATATTAATAAATAAATAAATTTTAAAAGCTAAAAATAACAATTCTAGTAAAAAAACATTTGAACCGTTAGTTGCCATCTAAAAACCACCTACTTGCATCCATATTTAAGATGGATGCTTTCCACTTTTTGGGCCGCATATTTAGAAATGCGATCCAGCCCGTATGAAACAATGGTCCTTATATGATACAAGACACTTATTAGAGGATTCATCACTTTCTCCTCTTTAATCCACTCCGTCCGACCTTTAATGAGACTCAAACTCGATAAATAAGAGGAAGCCAAAGGCTTTCTTTTGCGTAACAAATAAAAGGGTCATAGCCAGCCCCTTGTACCCTTGTCATCGAGAGAGAGAAAGCATTTCACCCTGGCTAGGCTTCATTTTCACTTGGCCCGCTCTTTATGCCAAACGATTACCTACTCCCATAGGAGTGTACTGTCCATCTACTCCCCCGAGTAAAACTTGCACCAGGACTATCATTTAGATCTCATACACGATCTATACGTTAAAGAACTCGACTTTTTTTTTTTTTTTAAATAATCATCTATAGTTACCAATGGTTTAAAAACGGATCGGTGACCCGGACCGGGCACTCAAAAAACCGATCCGGATCGGCGAATCGGCGATCCGGATCGGGAATCGAGTGAATCGGTCAGAATAAAGATTAAAAAAAATCCGAAAAATTTATTAAAATTCATTATAAATATTGTTTTTTAGGAATTCAATAAAAAATGAGGGTACTCCATTAAGAATTTTCATGTTTTTGAATGAATATGCGAATATTGATATGTTCTTTCCCTGCATGAACCGCCATTCAGCATTTAATTTACATCACACAAAAGGATAAACATAGAATTATCATGGAATAAGTATATCAACATACATGGACTACAATAAAGCATAAAATTAGTAACATATGATCTAAAAATAAAATGATAGACGACGTTATTGTTCTTCTTGGTCACGCTAGTGCCATTGATTGAATGCGTTTAACAATTCATTGATTCGATCTAAAAACGAATCATCGATATTAGCAGGCGTCTGACTATTCCCAAATCTCTCAGTGTTAGTGTTTTGTTGTGTTCCCAATCCAATATCCCCGAAGCTTGTCCATCCTTCATACTCACCTGCACTGTTGTGCTCATCCCTACACTGTTGCTGTTGGGACTCGATATGTGAATAATATGGCTGGGATAGGGTGGCCTCAGAATCATCATCTCTCTCACTTTCTCTTTGAATAATATGGATTAAAAAAAATTTAACAAATTTTCAAAAAAAATCGATCATGGATTAAAAAAAAAAAATCACAAATTTTCAAAAAATTCTATCATGGATTACAAAAAAAAATTCGATCATGGATTTAAAAAAAAAATCACAAAAAAATTCTATCATGGATTACAAAAAAATATTTGATCATGGATTAAAAAAAAAAAATCACAAATTTTTAAAAAATTCAATCATGGATTACAAAAAATTCGATCATGGATTACAAAAAATTCGATCATGGATTACAAAAAAAAAAAACATAAAAAAACAAAAAATTCCCTCATGGATTGCAAAAAAAGAAAAAAACAATTCGATCGTGGATTACAAAAAATTCAATCATGGATTACAAAAAACTCTATCATGGGTTACAAAAAAAACAAAAAACAAAAAATTCGATCATGGATTACAAAAACAAAAACAAAAACAAACATTTTCGATCATGGATTACAAAAAAAAAACAAACATTTCTATCATGGATTACAAAACATTCGATCATGGATTACAAAAAATTCTATCATGGGTTACAAAAAAAAACAAAAAATTCGATCATGGATTACAAGAAAAAAAAACAAACATTTCGATCATGGATTACAAAAAATTCGATCATGGATTACAAAATATTCTATCATGGGTTACAAAAAAAAAAAAAAACAAAAAATTCTATCATGGATTACAAAAAAAAAAAAAAAAACAATTTGATCATGGATTACAAAAAAATCGATCAAGTATTACAAAAAAATCTATCATGGATTACAAAAAAATCGATCAAGTATTACAAAAAAATCTATCATGGATTACAAAAAAAAAATAAAAAATTAATTTCTTCCATACGGGACTCGCCGATTCACTGTACGGACTCGCCGATCCCGTGCAGTGAATCGGCGAGTTACTGTGCAGAATCGTCTGGTTCTCTCTAGAACCGGACGATTCCCGTTTTTTTCATCGATTCGAACCGTCCATGGCGATTCCCGAGTCGAACCGGGGGAGTCCGGTTCGACTCGGCGATTTTTTAAACACTGATAGTTACATATCTCATTTTTAAATAAAAAATAAATCTCGCAAGCAAGCGCTTGGCCGGAAAAGCATGCTCCCAAGAGTATAGGCACTCTTTTTTTTTTATAGTTAAATTGAGAATGGTTTCCCCACTCTCGTTCCATGTAGATAGGGATGGTTATCTTCGTCTAAATTTTAAAGAGTCTTAGTATTCATATGTAGAGGTGCGGCCTTTCATTTTGATCTTTTTTAAGATGGAAATTGGATTTATTTTTAAGATGGAATTTGGACTTATTTTTTTTTAGATATGTATAGTCTCTAAAATGGAGATAATATGTACAAACAAAAAAAAAAAAAAACCTACATCCATGAATGTTTGATGCACCTCGTGAGGTACAAATGTAGAAATGCGTCCCCGATTCATAGGCTACTTTTTGAAATTTGAAATCTTGAATATTTTTTTGTTTTTAATATTAACTTGTGACCTTTTTCAATACTGTATCGTCAAACCCAAAAGTGATTGTCAAGCATCAACTCCTTTGTCCATTCATCCAATCATACAACTCAATTCATCACAAAACCATGTAATCCTTCTTCATCGTATATCCATTTCTACAAAAAGTAAACAAGCTAAAAACAATACACACAAATCCAAAACCGAATACTGGTAGAGAGAAAAAAATGTCGTGTGGAAGAAAAAAGTCAAGTCTCTATCGTGGAGCAACAAATCGGTGAGATAACAAGTGTGAAACAGGGGGCCTTCTCGTCGCATCCCTCTGCAAACAAGCCTCAAGAAAGCTTCTGAATTGCGGTGTTGTCCCTTGGGGAATAAACCTAAGGGGTGACTCGTCCCCGCATATAGCCCATATTAGAGTCCCGAAATCGGGACTTTTACCTAGGGGCAAAAGCGGATATCTCCCCATAAACATCTCCAAAGCACTGACCCCAACTCCCCATACATCACCTGCGTATCCATCGTAAACCCCCTGGCTGCGATCCGTGTCGATCCTCTCTGGACTCATGTAAGCGATGGTCCCAACCGATGAATTGCAAGGATCCATGGTCCTGCTTAAAATTCGGCTAACCCCGAAATCCGCGATTTTCACTTGATCGAGTGAGTTGATCAGGAGGTTAGCGGGCTTTAGATCTCGATGCACGATACGTCGCTTGTGTAGGTATTCGAGACCCAGCAAAACTTGGCGAAAAACAAGGGCGATCTGGGATTCGTTGAGGATCTTGGAACTGAGGGATCCACCGTCCATGAACTCGAGGAGGATTTGGGTCTCGCCGTTGATTTCGTAGAGGCCGTGGCATCGGACGACGTGGGGGTGGTGGGCTTGGCGGAGGATCTGAATCTCGCGGTGGATATTGTGACGCGTGGCGTCGTCCTGTAGGGAGAGGGGCAGCGTCTTGAGGGCGAAGAGCTGGGAGGAGGGGATGTGGCGCACGAGGTACACGTTGCCGGATGCGCCGCTGCCCAAGAAGTGGAGGCGGACGAGGTCGGAGTGACGAGGAGTATTATTGTCATTTGCTATTGCAGAGAGAGAGAGTGAGGAGAGAGGAGAAGAAGAGAGAGGGAGAGAGGAGGAGGAGGAGGCGGAGGCGGAGGAGGAGGGGGGAGGTGGGAGGGGCACCGGGAGAGGGATGGGGAGGGGAAAGGCTCGGGGGGGGATGGAGACGCAGGACACGGGTCTTGCCTTGGGTTTCCGTTTCTTGATCTCTTCTGGTTGGCTCATGGGTGCTTCTCTATGTTTTCCGATTTTACAGACTGCGTGTTTTTGGAAAAAAAAAACGGGTAGAGAGAGATGGGGAATTACAAATAATAATAAAATTCCTAAAAAAAAGACTGCCGTGTTTTGAGAGATCGGGAATCTTGATTACTGTTATGGAGTTGGGTTAGAGAGAGATGGGGATGAATCTTGGTTACTGTTATGCAGTTGGGTTAGAGAGAGATTTGGGGGTTAGAGAAAGAAATGCAAATATCTCAGTCGTCTTTAAGGAAATCTGGCTCCGAGAGGAAGAAAGGTCTCCGTTAATTGGGAAAATGAGCCACCGTCCTTAGAGATAAAGTGAAAGAGTTGCAGAGGAATTAAGATATGAATTGGGCTTTTGCGTTGCGTAATTGAATTGGACGCAATATTGAATTCAGATGAACATTAGAGGGCTTGCTGCACGCAGGCCAATTGGTGAAAAGGCTACTCTGCCGTGAGTTGTGTGACAGGGATGAGTGCTCGCACAAGACGGGTCTGAGGGATCAGCGGTCGCACAATGGGGTCAAAAAAAACTACGCAAGGAAAATGGTAGAGGATTGCTCAAGGTTTTAGAGAGAGAAAGTAAATAGGTGGGATGCTTGAATTTAGAGAGAGAAGGTTCGTTACCAGTTCGGTGAGAAGAATAATTCAGAGGAAGGAAATAAAGAGGAAACGGCCTTTGATGATGATGATTAATATAAAATTATATATTTAAAGCCTTCTAGTTTTCTATGATTAATATTAGTTAAAAGCCTTCTAGTTTTATCATAACATATAAGATTGCACCTTTAAACGGTCCTCGAAAATTTATTATAACATATAATTTTGGTGTAAAAATTTATTAGGATTATCTAAAAATCTATTTTCATCTCTAATTATAAAATGTTAAACTCAGAAAATGGTTAAAATCAAGTAGAACTATATACAAATGAAAATCTTGAAAATAGACTGTCTAAATAATGTTTTGCATGATGCTATATGTCTGAGATTAAAATTTTTTTTTTTTTTTTTCGCATTCATATATCTCAATGTCGAGATGATCAAGTAGAAGGTCTTTAAACATTAAAACAAACTTGTCCAATAGATTTTGAACTGCATATTTAAGTCTACATGTAAACTTTTTCTATAAATTTTATACTAATAATAATTGAAATAATGCATGAGAACTCCTAGGGGAAAAGATTGCAACGGAAAGGGTGTATGTGAATCATCCATTCTTATCCATAAAACCACAGGTATAGATCTTTATTTAGAACCAATAATACGTATCCTGATCTAATCCAATATTCCTTTTTTAAAAATTAGAAGCTGTATTTATAGTTGATAGGGAGAAGTATCGATGCCTTTCAATTTTCGTATTTTAAATTCAAATTCAATGCACAGTATCACAATAAATCCCTTAAAAAAAACCTTATATCCATATTTTCATATCTCCTGCAAAAAGACTTCTTCCCTTTTCTTGTTCCCTTTTCTGGTACACTCCACTTTCTAAGAGGAGCAGCATGGTTGTTCGTATGGACCTACAAAAGTATTTTGCCATTTTAATCTTGATTTATATGATTCTAAATGTGGTTGAATGTGGGTGTGGGTACAAGGATGAAGCCATTGCTTATCAAGTGATTGGGGACCAAAATGGTGGAAGAGATTACAGGACAGTTCAAGATGCCATTAAGAGTGTGCCTTCCAATAATACCCAGATTGTGAATATAGTCATCAGGCCCGAATTTACAGGCCCATCTTTGATGACAACTCTTTTTATATTTTTTACTTCCTCTTGCTTTTTTGTTATCTGTATTTGCTCTCTCTCTCCTTTGTCCTTCTCATTACCGTGGTTCTCTCTCTCTCCCCCCTTGGTTTCGTCAGGGGAAAGAGAATCCCAAACAAGAGATGATTGAGGGAGGGGAGGGTTTGTCCCGGGCCGATGACTTGAGATCTACTCCATCTATCAGTCCTTATTTATTCGTCATAGTCACACGGGAGCACATCATCCAAAGGATTTTTTCATCTGAAATTAATAAAATAATTTTTTAGATGGAACACCTCCAAGTTCCTAGACCCCGCATGAAACAATTTTCATTATTAATTTCCTTCGTCTTTTTTCATTAGAGAACTCTCCCCATCTCATATACCTCAAAAGCCCCATTTTTATTTCTATCTTTTAAAGTCAACTCAAACGTCAAAAGCTCCTTTCTGGCGTCTTTCTAGAGCAAGGAATTTATAGGGGCAGATGAACGAGTTTAAACTCCTCTAGGGCAAGTTTTGTTTTCCGGAAACAATCCATTGATGGGTCTTGGATTTCCAATGAAAATATGCATTCCACAAAAATATCGTATGTAGGTAGGTTAATGTAAAGTCCAGCCTCTACTTCCCTTTTTAATAAGTTTTTTTTCTAAATAAATATTTGAGAAATTATCACAAATATACCTTAATTTTGGTGTATTTATAAAAAAAAATTTCAACTTTCATAACTTTGTCCACACCATTTTCTTCAATTTTGATCTTTTTGTGACCAAAATAACTAATCCTATTACTCTTATTATAATCAAGAGATATGAAAACCAATAACCCTATCATTATATATATCTACATATATATATCCATATTGATATGTATGTAATGTTTATCTATACGGTAGTTAAAATGCTGTATAATATGGCTTAGGTTTATCAATATGTTATTTATAATTCAAGTTATTGGTCAAGTTATTATAATAATATGACTACGGTAAAGGTTTGGTCACAAAACGATCAAAATTGAAAAAAAAATATGGACGAGGTTGGGTTTTTTGTTGTGAATAAAAAAAAATTAAGATCTATTTGCGATAATTTCCCTAAATATTTTCCCACCCAAGGTGCTGTGGCTCCTATTGTCTCGTTTCTTTTCCTCCCATGGCCTTTTTTTCCTCATCGTTATGCTTTCTCTAGGATTGAAGGATGAGCGACCCTGTTAATAATTCCAATCGTTATGCAATTTTAGTAGAAAAGAATGCTTAAATTCCAGGGTAAACCAATACTTTTAGATTCAATGGATGAATTCTTCTTGAATGTTTTATAAAAAAATCGTTGATCTGCGAGTTCAGGATAAAAGAAGACTTTTGAATTCCAATTTAACACCAGAAAAGAATTGTCTTCCTACTCCGTTTTGTAATTTGTCTCAAATTTATTTTCTTCCATCTTCCTTCAGGTGCACTCACAAATCTTGCCCGGCATACAAAATATTCCCAAAAGAAAAAAGAAAAAAAAAATGCTGATTTGTTTTGAAATTTTCGCCCTCCATTTCCTCTCTTCTATAAAGGATAAAGCGAGAAACTGAACATTTTTAACAAATAAGAGAGAGATAAGCAGACTTTCCTTTTGATGGTTTTTTCTCCAAACTTTGGAACCTCATCGAGGGGGTGGCTCTGTTCATTGGAATTCGAATTATGGGGTGGTCGAACATGGTAGTCGGGACCTTTTATTGATTCTATGGTTTTTGTTTGCAGGGAGGCCTTTTAAGTTATTTTTCATTGGAAATTTTAGTGAGAGAGAGAGAGAGAGAGGTGATTTGGGTGATAAGAGAATGGAACGTTCTCTAAAAGAGAGACATAAATTGGGGAGAGAGAAGAGAATCAGAAACTCTGAAGAGAGAGAGAAGGGTTATTGGAAGAGGGTGATAGAGAGAGAGGTGCACGCATGTCCGCTAGACAGATTGAGAAAAGCCCAAAAAAAGGTTTGGGAAAGGACAAAGGATACCAGGGCCCCGGTCCTTTAGTGCTATTTTGTTGGGTAGCGTAAAGAATCTGCACCGTCCATACAGATGAACGGTACAAGAGCTGCAGCCCAACTTCAATAACAAAGGCTGCATCCCTGTAGAAACCGTATCCAAATAATAATAGAATAATTAATGGATATGAATAATGTAATAATTAATAGATATTAAAACAATCAATATAATAATTAATATATGTTATAATATAATTAACTATATATTAGGATGTGTATAATTAATAGATACATAATAATATATATGATATTAAGTAACATTATATATAATAATAATAATTAATAGATATTAATTAAAGTATATAATGAAATATTAATTATAATAATTAAAATATGATATATAATAATTATATATTATACTCAATAAATTACTCTATATTATTATATTAATAAGAAAAAGTTCATACATAGCTGAAGCTCTAAACAATCAAATTAGAACCTACCTCAAAAATTTCACTAAAAGAGGTTGTTTTGATGCTCAAATATCTGCAAATTGATCATCTCGACATCAAGATGCATGGACATAGAAAAAAAATGGATTTCAAGTTTTAAAAATAGTGCATCTTGTAACACATTTTTATACCATTAATTTTCAAGATTTTTGAAACTTTAAATTTTATAATTATAGATAAAAATATATTTTTTTTTATTTTTTAGAGCTTAAGCACTGTACAAGCCGCACCCATCACGTTCTTCTCTACTGTTACATTCTCTCCACTGTTACATTTTCAAAGCACCCATCACGAGAGATGAGAAACTTTAAGATTTTGTTTTTAAAAATAGGGCAAATGGGTCTATTTTCCCCTCTATAAAAAAAATGGTACGCATATAGTCAAAAACAAATTCTTACTAGGCCTATTTTTAAAAGAATATTTTTAGCCCTTTTCTTAATTCTTAGAAAAGAATCGATTTCTAAAGGACCTTCCCACTTGCCCCCTTTTTTTTTTATTTTTTTTTTTATTTTTAAAGAAAGGTAAATAATTTCATAAGGACTTGCCCAACTTGAAATATTACATCAACCCCAATTCCACATCACCCAACAACCCAATAAAAGCAACTAAGCTTGTCTCCTAAAGTTTATAAAGCTAAAAAGTAAAAACCAAGGAAAAGAAAGAAAGTTTTAAAATATATATATATATATCTGAAAATAATTTAATTTTTTTTTTTTTGTAGTACCTTAAAAAAATATCGTTAAAGTTGATATAGATTTATAAAAAAGCCAAATCGCACATCTGATAACTTTTTTCTAGAGATATGTATCAATGCGAGAGTCTTATAACATCAATATTTTATATATGTATATATATATATATAAAAAGGTGCGACCCATCTCGTATTCCATCCATTTGGGCCCCAACGGCTGAGATCTTTAGCCTCTTAATCAACGTCCCAGGTTTACATGGGAAAAACCCATTTTAATTAATGGGTCCTACAACTGCCTGCAAATTTGTCAGCTGACCTCTGTAAAATAGCAGCTACTCTGTGTCACCCTGTCAGCCACTCTCTCTCCCTGTTACTCTCACCCTTCTCTCTACGCCATTTTCCCAGTCTCTCTGCCCCCGTCAACTACTCTCTCTCCCTGTTACCCTCACCCTTCTCTCTCTACGCTCAGCCAGTACCCATTTTGCTACTCTCTCTCCCTGTTACCCTCACCCTTCTCGTTCTACACTCAGCCATTACTTCTCTCTCTACGCTCAGAGACCATAGCAGCTCTCTCCACACCAGCAACTACTATACCCTCTCGCCACACAGAGGTGAGTTTCATGGCTTCACCTCTGATTTTTATTTTATTGGGTTTTTTTTGCTGACTCTTATTTTTTGGAGGAAGTCTTGCACTATATTCTTGATTGTTGAGCCGCCCTTGCAACTTGGTTGTAGATGGTGTCCCCTATTGTTATTTATTCACCTCTGATTTTTTTTATATTGGATTTTTATTGAAACTCTTATTTTTTAGGGTTTTAGAGTGATGCTAGTGGTGTTGTTTCTCATATCTGATTTTCTTCAATTGTGGCTTGGATACACCAATTTGTACCACTGTATTGTAACCAATGCGCCTATCAATTACTGCAGTTTAAAAAATGGTCAAGAATGCAAACATATGGGTTTAGTTCTACTTGTACATTGTCTCCCAATAAAAATAAAGAACAAAAAAATGGAGACGCATATGTAAGAGAAACATGGGTTTAATGGCATATACTTGGAAACTTTTGATCATTGTATATAGGTTGTTTTAATCTCTTCTTGTTGGTCAAAAGCACAGATGACTATCCATTTAAAATTGTAAATAGGGTGTGTTACTTTGCTAGAAGTAATCATTATATTGGAATATGTGGAACTCAATGTTATATGCCCCTTGCTGTTGCAGGTCGAAAAGATGTGCCTCCTTGCTGTTGCAGGTCGAAAAGATACGCCACAGAAGATGCAACAAATTTTTTGAAGAAGATTTTATTGTATGGAAATGATTCAAGAGTAAAAGATTCAACAGTCATTTTTTGTTTTTAGCTTATGTAAATGTCATGTGCTAATTGTGTTGTATGGACATGGGGACATTAAAGAGTCATTTTTTCAGTAAACTAACAGTGTTGAATCAAAGAGTCATTTTTTGTCATGTGGTGAATGTGCTGATTGTGTTGTAAGCACGATGTTTGAAGTGACGGTGTTTGTTATAGAGGGGCTATTGTTCGAAATCCATCATTTTTGTACGAGCTGAAATTTGAATGGGAAACTGAAAAGTGATATTGAAATTGAAAACACTACAAATGTTTGGCTCCTCACCAGTTCATTTTTTTGTAAATGTTCGTCTCCTCACTGATATGCACTTTTTGCATGTCTATTAAGAGCTTTTCAATTTTTGCAGCTGTAACCATGGACATTAATAGTATTACAACCTTTTCTTCAAAAGATTTTGTAAATAAATTTTTGAAACCATGGATATTAATAGTGTTGTAACCATGGATATTCATTTCTTTAAAGGTTTGGCTCTCCGTTGGCCCGATCAACAGTATTGTAAACTAACTAGCATCAATATTTTTACCTCATTATTCACAGGTCGCACTTGAAAAGAAATTGACAGCTCTTCACAAATTTGACAATCAAAGGTTTATTCATCCACAAGACCAGAAAATTATAAGGGTGAAATTACTTTTGACGCTAATATCATAGAAAAGGCTTTCCCACAACAAAAATTTTCCAAACTGAATATTGACAACAATAATAACTGTGGTTGAATGACCATCGGTCTAGGCTTGTCCATGAGATGCACTTGCGATACTTGTGATTGATTCCTTTGTTGTACAATTAGGATGTCTCAAGTTCATAATGTAGTTTATCACTTTCATAAATTTCATCGCACCATCGGAAAAAAGTACAATTTGGACACCGATAGTACATTCTTCTAGGGTTGGATAGGGAACTTGATGTAGTTAAATTACATGGTATGTCGCACCGCAGACAGTTACGGTGTGGATATCCTCCATTGTTTGTGGAAGCTGATGACATCCTTATGGGTTCAAAGGTCTTGATCTGCATCCACATTTTATAAAAAGTAAACATAATGATGGTACTTATTTATGCCAAGATCAGACATTGAAATGCAATATTGAAGTGCTGGAATATATGTGAATAAGGCATGTAAAAATAAATTTCAGTAAATTCAATAACATCTATTCACATGGAAAATAGACATGTTTTATAAAAATTATCAGCAAATTCAATTACATCTATCTCTAATCCTGAAGTGACCGTTCTGTGGCATACAAATATAAGTAGACATTTTTTTTGACAATACGACAGGTATGGTCAAAGACTATGGATTGTTGTGCTTCTTGTACAGGTATGTCTCTTTTGAGGGGAGCATTCCTGTACAAATATTGAGCTTGAAATCTCTTGTTTCTATTGATATTTTTTAAAATATATTAGTTGAGGATATCCCCCAAAATTGTTGTGCTTGAGCTTAAATCTCATAATCTTGCAGGAAATGGAGTTCAGGGAAGGATTTCTGATTTCTCAGGCCTGAAAACAATTTCGAGGTCGAGTATTGGGCCTATTTTTCACGAATTGTTGAAGATCTTTGACATCAGTGAAACCCAGTTTGACGACCACATTTGACATATAAGCTCCATTTCTGATTGGGCTAATTTGATTTTCCTCGATACATCATCTAACCAAGTTAATGGAGAGATTTTCACCGACTTAAAACAAAGCCCACTCTCTAACACACCTCAATCTCGTTCACAGTCTTTTCTTTCTACAAAAAGTCCCTCTCATGAATGAGCCTTGAGTCTGTCAAACTACAGAAAGTCCCTCTCATGAATGAGCCTCGAGTCTGTCAAATATGTAAACCAACTTACAGGGGCAGCTCAACAATCAAGAATATGGTCAAAGACTTCCTACAAAAAATTGGTGTATCCAAGCCACAATTTAAGAAAAAATCAGATATGAGAAACAACACCACTAGCATCACTCTAAAGCCCTAAAAAATAAGAGTTTCAATAAAAATCCAATACAAAAAAATCAGAGGTGAATAAATAACAATAAGGGACACCATCTACAACCAAGTTGCAAGGGCACCTCAACAATCAAGAATATAGTGCAAGACTTCCTCCAAAAAATAAGAGTCAACAAAAAAAACCCAATAAAATAAAAATCAGAGGTGAAGCCATGAAACTCACCTCTGTGTGGCGAGAGGTACAGTAGTTGCTGGTGTGGAGAGAGCTGCTATGGTCTCTGAGCGTAGAAAGAGAAGTAATGGGTGAGCGTAGAGAGAGAAGGGTGAGGGTAACAGGAGAGAGTAATTGACAGGAGGAGAGAGAGTAGTAAAATGGGTAAAGGCTGACCGTAGAGAGAGAAGGGTGAGGGTAACAGGGAGAGAGTAGTTGACGGGGGGCAGAGGGACTGGTAAAATGGCGTAGAGAGAGGGGGGTGAGAGTAACAGGGAGGGAGAGTAGCTGACAGTGGGAATGAAAGTAGCTGCCATTTTGGAGAGGGCAGCTGACAATTTTGCAGGCAGTTGTACGACCGATTAATTGAAATGATTTTTCCCACGTAAACCTGGGACGTTGATTAAGAGGCTAAAGATCTCAGCCGTTGGGCGCAAATGGATGGAATACGCCATGGGGCGCACATCATCATACCCCTATATATATATATATATATATATATATATATATATATATATATATATATATATATATATATATATATATATATACAGAAAATGTTTTTATGTGTCAACGGGCTATTAAAATGAAAAGAGCCCAATAGTTCAAATTGAATCTGGATCAATCTAACTATCACAAATGTCTGATAGTGTTTGAATTTTAATTTTTTTTTACAAATCAAAATCACTTGAAATTTTAGATGTGTGTTGATAAAATATAAATAAATATTAAAAAAATATTTTACATGAAACAAAAAGGCCAAAATACCCCATAAATTTTTGGGGGTATTTTGATCATTTTTAATTTACGGATTATTTTTTTATATTTTTATTAGGTGCGGCTTGATGAGAAAAATATTCATTTAAAATTTCAAGTGATTTGAATTTGTAGAAAAAAATATTAAAATTCAATACTATCGACCATCAGATCGGCCTAGATTCAATCTGGGTCATTCTACTTATATTGTTCTGTGGGCTAGTGGGCTCACCCTAGCATATACACATGTACAAATCCAAATCAATTAAATTTTAGGGGTGTATTTATCAAAAATAGATGAATCTTTAAAAAATATCAAAAAAATATTTTACATGAAATAAATTGACCAAAATACCCTAAAAAATATTCAGGGAGTATTTTGATCTTTTTTTTCACTGAAATAATTTTTAATATATTTTTATTAGGTGCTCCTTAATGAAAAGAATGCACACTTAAAATTTCAAGTAATTTGGATCAGTAGAAAATAAAATAAAATTCAAATACTACCAGATATCTGTGATCATCAGATCGACCTAAATTCAATCTGGACCGTCACGCTCATATGTTTATGTGAACAATCCAATATATACACTTTAAGCAAGTTTCTTTGCTTATTCCATTACCGATTCGAAGTCAGAAAGTAAAAGAGAAGTTTGATTGGGTTAATATACAATTTAAGCAAGTTTCTTTGCTTATTCCATTACCGGTTAGAAGTCATAACGTAAAAGAGAAGTTTGATTGGGTTAATGGGCCGGATTCATGCATAAGGAAAGAGAAAATTGATAAAAGAGGTTTGACCGTGACCGATTGACATGTTGAAAGCAGCGGGTTACATAGTCCCTATTCTAATGGCTTCAAATTTGCAGTATTTTTATTTTCTTTGGGAAGTATTTAATGGGCCCTAGCTTTCCAAAAAGTTTCAAATATCATGATAAACAATAATTTTTGGCTGTGAAATTCTTAACTTGATCATTTCGACTTCGAGAATTATACATTTGAATAAAATTCTGAACTTTAAAATTTATGTATCTCATAATATTTTGTTAGGAATCTGTTTTCAAGTATTCACATAGCTACAATCTGCACTCATTTTTATGCTTCTATTTCATGTGAAATCAAAGCCGAAAATAGATTGTTACGTCATCATTAATATTTCGAACTCAGGAACGCCACGTTTTATTGATGTATTGAGGTGCAACTTTATAGGTCATCATAAGGTTTTCAATCTCCTAATTTTATTTTTACGGATGTCGCTTTACAAAATATCCTAAGACCACAGTTAGGGGTAGAGGTGTTTTGTCTGAGGTTTGAATAAAGTTATTCAATTCCATGCCCTTTCATCCACGAATTTGCAAAAATTATGCTCAAGATTAAGTTTGAATAGAAAGGGGAAGAATGGGGTTACTTCTCGCATGCACCCAGCGGTCTTGGTTGAATATACAAAAGCTAGTACCAATCCCATCAGTCCACCAACCGTGTGTCTAAAGTAAAAATTAGATTTAGTAAAAGCTAATCAAAATTAATATGTGAAAGTTTTGACTAACGAGTTTGATCACTTTAAATGAATGGTTTAAAAAACGGATCGGTGACCCGGATCGGGCATCTCAAAAATCGATCTGGATCGGTGAATCGACGATCCGGATCGAGAATCGGCTGAATCGGTCGGATTAAAGCTTCAAAAAAATCCGAAAAAATTATTAAAATTCATTATAAATGTTGTTTTTTAGGAATCCAATAAAAAATGAGGGTACTACATTATTAACTTTCATTTTTTTTATCAATTTGTGAATATTGAGATGTTCTTTCCCTGTATAAATTTATTTTAACTATTAAATTTGCATCACATAAAAGAAAAATCATAGAATTATCATGGATAAAATATATAATTATATATGGACTATTATAAAGAGTAGACTAATCAATGAACGAATGGACATTAAAATCTTGTTTTGGCGAAAAACCGTAACCCGCTAAAAAAACCTAAACTATTACAGCCTAACTAACTATAATCCAAAATTATTACAACCTCACTAATTATAATATTATATATTAAAAATATAATTATTAGTTTATATTTCATAATTATTTTATTAAACAAATAATAACAAATTTAAAATATTTTATAATATTATCTAAAATGTATTATTGACAACTGTAAAAAAAATAGTACATTACATGATTTATAATGTAAAAATTCATAAAAAAAATAAAATTTTTGGTTATCAATGTAAAAATTAATAAAATGCGTACAAATTTTGGAAATAACACTTCAATTTTTCAAAAATTTATTTTTTTAGGTTTCTATAATAAATTTAGTAAAAGAGATTGTTAGTAGAAAGATGGAGATTTCAAATAGAATAAACTTTGTATTTTTATTTTTTATATACCTTTCATATTATTTACAAAAATAATTATACCACTATATACAACAAAAATTAACGGTTATATAAAAAATTAATTTTTTTATTTTTCAATTTTTACGTCTTTTATATTATTTACAAAAATATTTATATTTATACCAACCACTATATACACAACAAAAATATTTATATTTATACTAACCACTATATATACAACAAAAATGCAACACATGCCCAAGGGGATTCGAAAACAACAAAAATATTTATACCAACCACTATATACACAACAAAAATGCAACACATGAGTAAAAAATTCAAAGTAATAACCATCAAGCCATCTAACTACATGTATTTATAAATTGCTGATTAATAGACTATATTTACATTTCTTTTTCATTTAATGATGTTTGGGAATTATCCCACATCGAAAGATGGGTATTCAAATTTGGTATATAAATATCTATGCGATATGAATTATAAAATGTGTATAAAAATATTAGGGCAACCTCGCATGTGCGTTTGGACACACATGTACGCGTGTGAGTGTGCGTGGGGTACGCTCACACGTCCGCTCGAACACACGTGTGAGTGTGTGTGGGGCACGCTCGCACGTGTGCTCGGACACATGTGTGCGCGTGTGAGTGTGCGTGGGACATGCTAGCACGTGTGCTTAGATACACGTGTGAGTGTGCGTGGGGCACGCTCGCACGTGTGTGTCATGTGTTACGTGTGTGAACCGGGCTGAACCGGATGAGAATCGATGGTTCCACTTTAGAATCGATCTGAACCAGATGGGAACCGACGGTTCCACTCTAGAACCGGGCGGTTCCTGGTTTTCGGTTGGAACCCTGCACGGGCACGCGTATTTCCGAGTAGAACCGGGCGAGTCCGATTCGACTCGCCGTTTTTTAAACACTGCTTTAAACCTTTAAAACAAAGTTAAGGTGAATTTTTAAATATATTTCATATCGATAAACTTTTAACGTGCGTTCGGACACAAGTGTGAGTGTGCATGGGGCACGCTCGCACGTGTGCTCGGACACATGTGTGCGCGTGTGAGTGTGCGTGGGGCACACTCGTACGTGTGCTTAGATACATGTGTGGCATGTGAGTGTGAGTGGGGCACGCTCGCACGTGTGTGTCATGTGTTACGTGTGTGAACCGGGCTGAACCAGATGGGAATCGGCGGTTCCACTTTAGAATCGGTCTGAACCGGATGGGAACCGGCGGTTCCACTCTAGAACCGGGCGGTTCCTGGTTTTCGGTTGGAACCCGGCACTGGCACGCGTATTTTCGAGTAGAACCGGGCGAGTCCGGTTCGACTCGCCTTTTTTTAAAACACTGCTTTAAACCTTTAAAACAAAGTTAAGGTGAATTTTTAAATATTTCATATCGTTAAACTTTTAACGTGCGCTCGGACACACGTGTGAGTGTGCGTGGGGCACGCTCGCACATGTGCTCGAACACATGTGTGCGCGTGTGAGTGTGCGTGGGGCACGCTCGCACGTGTGCTTAGATACACGTGTGCACATGTGAGTGTGCGTGGGGCACGCTCGCACGTGTGTTTCATGTGTTACGTGTGTGAACCGGGCTGAACCGGATGGGAATCGACGGTTCCACTTTAGAATCGGTCTGAATCGGATGGGAACCGGCGGTTCCACTCTAGAACCGGGCGGTTCCTGGTTTTCGGTTGGAACCGGCACGGGCACGCGTGTTTTCGAGTAGAACCGGGCGAGTCCGGTTCGACTTGCCGTTTTTTAAAACACACCTTTAACCCTTTAAAACAAAGTTAAGGTGAATTTTTAAATATATTTCATATCGTTAAACTATTACTTATTTTTTATGTATTTTTTTAGTTTTTTTTTTTTTTTTTTAACTACAATCCCATGTATTAAAAGTAATTCCAAACCTCAATCAACTTCTAAAATAATCTTAAAAAGAAGAGAACTGGTTTTGGAAAATCCTAATTTATTGTTTGGGATAGTTTGAAGACATGGTTTTTACAAGTCCTAGGACTCATATGTAATATGTGGCCCCCTCTTTATTCTCCATTTTTTGGATAGATTTTGGACCCAATTTTTTAGATTATATAATCTCTAATATGAAGAACATGATTGTGTAAAAACAATAAATCTTGAAAACTAAAATAATAAATTTTTGAAGAAAAATTTAATCAAAACTTTGATTTTACCTTTTTTAAAAGGGACCACAACTCCACTTTCGTCCTTAAGATGGAGATGGGATGCCTTGGAGGACACAAAGGTACCACTTTACCTATTTTAAAAAAATATATATAAAATACTGATTATGGAAAAAACACACAAATCTTTGTCAAATACATCCAAATCAAGTAAAAAAATTTTGTATAATATGTATTTATTTTTTTTTAAATTCCCGGAGTTATACACATATCTTGGGGGTACTTTGGCCTCACCCGTTGGACAAACCGGAGCAACTCAGAGTCGACTCCAAGTCTCGGCACCCCGGTGAGAACTATATTGTGTGTATGTACTATGGTTTTATTTTGTGGATATTCTAAATGTAGTCTCCATTAACAATTCATCTCCTTCATTGATTGGTGTAGTGAACAGATTGTACTCACATTAGATCCCCAAAACGTTTATTTTTCAACTGGTGCCTTCAATTGTAATGCCCAACATTGTGATATTTTGTACCATACGTTTGAGTGAAGGTTTTAATTGTAAATGATATTTTTCAGGGAAAAATTGTTCATTAGTACGTCATTTTTAATGTTGAGTGGATATGGGGCAATATTCTGATTGTGCAAGTTCTGGCTATGGAACCTATTATTCAGCCACTATTACTATCGGGACTGATGCGACCAACTTCATAGCGACCTCTCTCACTATCGAGGTTTCTGCAAACTCACCTCACTTCTATTCTCTTATTCACACACTACTGCTACCCTCACCTGTCCAGATTTGCTTCACTGATATTTTCTCTATGTATTATGGAACCGAATTTCGGCTATGGCTGGATCTTAACGATGGTAAATAGGTTGCCTTTGACCTGGATGCAACTCAGTGGGATCTAGGTCCTGGTCCATCTTGGATCAATCATATTGGGTCGGCTTGACCTAAGTCAATGTATATCCCTATAAATACATATATTTTACATGATACAGTATAATAAGAGACCATTTATTTTAATACAAGGAAGTCACTACCACTCTTGTTTATTTGATTTTAAAGCACGTGGTTGTGAATGTATCATTGACTAGACTCAAAGTTTTAAAAAAAAAAAAAATCTCAAACTTTGTAACAAGCCCCAAGCCATTCAATTTTTTCTAATACCAATTGTGACTGTTTTATAACAACGATAAATAGTCGTACAGTATACAACCCTATTATATATCACTATATATTAATTTTAGGGAAATGATATCATGTCATCATGTTATTATAATATAATGAAACTACACTTCTAGAAAACTATGTTTGTGGTATTTGTATGACCTAAAAGTTTGCACACAAACTCTCTTCATATTAGTAATCAATCTCAAACAAATAAAAATAAAAATTTTGCACCCTATATATGGTCAAAATGAGTCCCTCTAACAATGAATCTAGACCGTTTATTTGGTGAATTTCAAGATCTAGGCTTTTATGAATTTAAAAGTGTTTTTTTCTTTTTAAAACATTGTTAATATAATAATAATAAAATTATCTAAAAATTTTGAAAAGAAAAAAAATCTTTCTAAGGCCTAAATCTAAGTATCTCACCAAAATGGATGACCTATGTTAATTGGGCTAAAAACACATTCTAGGTTGTGTTTTCAAAATTTTCTTTTTTTTGTCAAATTTTTCTTTTTTTTTTTGTGATTATTCGCTAGAATGAAAAGATAATATATTTTAAATTTGAGTCAAACAAATAGCCCTAACATGACATTGTTTCATTATATTACTATACAATCATTGAATGAAATCACTCCTCTCTTATATTATAAATATATGTTATTCATAATATTATATAATAGATATATGTTATTCATATTATGTAATAAGTTTTTATTTTATTTTTATATCTCGACCCAGACCAGATTGGACACTATACGACATGGTGGGTCAAGTCTAGGTCCTATTGACTTAGACCCGACTTGAGTCCTAGACTAACTTACACCCAGTCAGGACTGGTGGACCCAACCTGAACTCTTATCTATTTACGGACCTGCTTGTCTGATAAGTATACGTGCTCCAACAATTCAGGCCTGAACCTCGCACACATGCCACACATGTTGGGACATGGGACATCTCCCTTCAAGGAGACTAGGTCCTGAACCCATTGCCTGCATAGTATGGAACATAAACAAGTTTGATACCTCCAACATGTTTCAAGCTTTGTTGTTAATAACCTTCAGTTTGGGGTTCAGACTCGGATAAAGAAACTTGTTAACTTTTATTGTTGACCAGCTTCAGTATTCCTTAGTTTTCCCCTAGTTTGGATGCCACACAAGTTCTCACCTAAAGCCCTCAAAATGTAAGTTGGATAAAAACTAGTATTTTCAATTTGAGTGTGGTTTGTGTAAGATGTCATCTCAAGCAATTAAAGTAAGGCTCACCCCTGAGTCGTGCTAAGAGATGCAGTTCCGGTGCCCGAAAACCTAAAGATGGCTAAAAATCTATTTTCACACTTAATTAGGATATTGAATTTTGGGATTATAATACCAACCTTAAAAAGAAAGAAATGTCACTCATGTCTGATATGTGCGTAAAATTTTTAAAATTCTAAAACTAAATAGATACTCCCATTTCTGGAAAATCAAATACAAGTATTTATAAAAAAAAATGATCTTGAAATAGTCGTTTGATTATTCTAAAACATCTTTCCAAATTATAAATCAGTAAAATAATCCTATGTAGGTCGTTTTACCTAAAGGAGTAACCGAGTAAGCCTATGGAAATAATGCCCCTGAGTATGGGTAGACCTTAGTTACTCTTTAAGTAGTCAACGACACAAACAACAGATATATTAGTGATATATACTAAATTAAGATGATTTCTATCACATAAATCACATATCCATTATTTATTTTTATATTTTACGTACTTGTATAATATTTATAATTTATTGATTAATGGGGAAGTGATGTTCCCATAAGAGGCGCATGATGCATAGGACGTGATAGCACATGGACCCCCCCCCCATTGATAACCTTGTTAAAATGTAAAGCTAATTTAATCTTAAATAGAAATTATTCGTAACCATAAGTATTAGATAGAAAAGTTAAATAGAATTGATAAAAATACAAATGGACATGGGAGAGTATAAGAAAGTTCATCATCATCAAAAGCCATTTCCCAACTAATTGAAGTCTGCAACATAAATCTTGTGCCACCGTTTTGCTCCATTAAGAGTCATACCTAATGCTACCGTTTTGCTCCATTAAGGGTATTACCTAGTAAGGTCATATGTCTTCATATGATTTTTTACCTCTTCCAACTATGTCATTTTTTATCTATCTTTCGTCTTTTCAGAGACTTTCATTTGAACCAATTCATACCATAAGAATTAGATTTTTGCCAATTAAAACATTTACTCTCATGTAATATCTTTGTTTTCATAAAGAACCAACACCATAGACTAAGAGTTAGATTTTTGCCAATTACTGCATTACTCTACCCATCTGATAGAGCAAATCCTGAGCTTGAAGAGCTCCATTTTTTTAAACCATTTCACAACATAAATCAAGAATGGTTTGCCAAATTTATCAAAAGATAAATCACTCAAATAGGTGTTTGATATTAGAACTATGGTAAAATTCTCACTTTAATGGGGCTCGGTTATTATAAATTAGAAATCTTCAACTTAGGAGAAAAACTTATACGCTACAACAGAACTTAAGTTTGTACTTGCGCTTAAAACCTTGAATTCAATGGCAAAATGTAATGCATAGTATGATCCTATAGGCCATACTAAATACCCTTAGAAAAGAGTGTTATCGAGTTGGAGATTCAAGAGAGAAACTAAAAAGAAGAGGAAAAATAAAACTTGACCAATGATTTCTGTAATAAATAATAAAATACTTATTAAATCCAAGTGATGATGCTCTTTTTATAATATACATTTTTCAGAAACTTTATTGGATGGATGTATTTTTTTTATTTTTAACTTAGGATATGTTTGATAAAACATTATCTTTAATGTTTTGATTTGCCGATGTGTGTTCTGGCTGTTCTTTCCTGTGAGCCTCTTCAGTGGCTGAATAGGGAATATCTCTCTGTTATTGAACACGCTGTAATGAAGCTTCTATTGCCACTTATGGCTTTTCAAGCAACAATTTTACATTTGAAACTTGGCAGAATGCTTTAGCATGGCTTGTCATCTTTCTCAAAACCCAAAATCTAATTTTAGAGAGACAAGGGAAACCAAAACACCAATATCCAATGGTAGAGGGAGAAATAAAAAGGATGAACTGTCTCTAACATCTTTCTCTCTCTAAAATCTTTGGTTTTATTGCTTAGACTTGTGGGTAACTAATAGAAGGAGGGCCTCTATAAATTGGCGTTTCTGAAAAGAGAGAGCTCTATTGTAAAAATTGATATGTTTTCCGGTTAGAGCATGGTGGTTTGAAGGAGTTTTTGAGGAGATAGGGTTACGATTAGGAGAGATGGGAGGGTGAGACTTGAGTTTTAGAGTGGTCCTTTCGAGAGAGAGAGAGAAAGTTCAAAGGAGTGGTTTGTGGGGAAGAATTTTTAAACAAATTATTTTGGCCTATCAAACATGTTATAGGCTCTTGGAGTGGTTTGTGGGGAAGAATTTTTAAACAAATTATTTTGGCCTATCAAACATGTTGTAGGCTCTTATCACATCGTTTAAGATCAAAATTATTAAATATTCTACAATATTTGATGCTTGAAAATTTGAGGGAATAGTAAAATAAGAAAGAAACAAAGCCAAGCCCAAGCATAGTTCATGTTGGATTTGGTACTATAAAAAATCACCCACATATAGAAATCTTATATTTGGAGAAGAATTTTTAAACAAATTATTTTGGCCTATCAAACATGTTATAGGCTCTTATCACATCGTTTAAGATCAAAATTATTAAATATTCTACAATATTTGATGCTTGAAAATTTGAGGAGGGAATAGTAAAATAAGAAAGAAACAAAGCCAAGCCCAAGCATAATTCATGTTGGATTTGGTACTATAAAAAATCACCCACATATGGAAATCTTATATTTTGTGTGATTGATTAAGATTGATCCATATTATGTGGGATTTAGATATTCCCATATTATGTGAGATTGAGATATTCCTATATTTTGTTAGATTGAGATATTCTTATAGGGAATGAGATTGACATTGATAAGTTTCTTAAAAGAAATAGAAATTCAAAAAGATTAGGATTTTTGGATTTATCTCTTGGGTTTTGAGATATATGTAAAATCTATAGGATGTTTTCTATTTAATATGGACTCCTAATCTTATATATATGAGATGAAAATATAGGGAATTTTTGTGTGCCCTATTTGGGTCACCACATGGGAATGGTGGTTCCTTTGGATAGAGAGTGAGCTAGAACCTCCTGTGCGTAAGATGCAATTTCCTATTAAAGAGAACAAAGCTTTTTTTGGACAGAAACATTGTCATGATACCTCTTTTACACTCCCAAAAATTACGAGGCTTGCTTTTTGTGGAGAAGCGGTTCCCATTGAGATTTTGGGTGGTTCGCGTCTCTATCTGGTGTTGTCCGGTTTGCGTCTCTATCTAATGTTGTCGATATTGCCAGACGTAAATAAAAGTAAGGGACAGTTGTTTAAAAGGGTATTTTTGACTTGGGATTTTTGTCGAGGTTTGTTCCAAAATCTTTAATGTAACTTTCATTGGTATAGTAGATTTCTATTTGACGTGCCCATGATGTAGCCCTTTTAGGGTGAACCACGTAACTCTTTGTATTCTTGTTGTGTTTGTATTTCATGATTTATTTATTATATTTTATTTATCAAATATTAACTCATCGGGTTTAGAGTTTCTGTGCACAAGAAGTGGTATCAGAGTCCTGGTTTAGGGTCTTCGGTAAGGCAATAAAGGTTTTAAATGCAAAGTTCGAGTTGGAGAAATTTGATGGCAAACACTATTTTTCAGCAAGAATGATAAAAAGAATTATTTGGTAAAAAATGAATAATTTGTGAAGCTATCCAATGTATGTTGGAATGGTGAGCAGGTGATTTTGATATCAATGTAGAGATTGTTGGATTTGGTGCTATCCAAAATCACCTATATGGAAATCTCATCTTTTATGGAACTGACTGAGAATGATTCATATTATGTGGGATTGAGATATTTCTATTATTTGGGATTGAGATTGATACTGATAAGTTTCCTAAAGGAAATAGAAATCCAAAACAAAAAAGATTAGGACTCTTGGATTTATCTCTTGGGTTTTGATATATATGTAAGATCTATAGGAATTTCCTATTTAGTATAGAGTCTTAATTTTATATATGAATTTTTGTGTGCCTTATTTGGGTCACCATAGGGGAATGATGGTTCCTTTGGAGATAGAAGGAGCTAAATCCTCATGTGCATAATATGTCATTTCCTCTTAGAGAGAGAAAGCTTCATTTGGACAGAAACATTGTGATAATACCTCTTTTATACTCCCAAAGATTAAGTTGTTTGTTTCTTGTATATTGAGATTTTGGGTGGTTTCCCTTTTAGTAAGAGAGAAAGTCAGTTTCTCGTTGGTCTCGCGTCTCTATCTGGTGTAGTCGATATTGTCAGAAGTAAAGTGTTATATAGTGTTGTCGATATTGCCAGAAGTAAAGAAAAAGAACGGAGAGTTGTTTAAAAGGGTTTTCTCAACTTGAGAATTTTGTCGAGGTTTGTTCCAAAATTTTTAATGTAACTTGCATTAGTATAGTGGATTTCTATTTGATGTGCCCATGGATGTGGCCATTTTAGGGTGAACCACGTAAATCATTGTGTTCATATTGTTTGTATTTCATGATTTATTTGTCATATTTTATTTGTCAAATATTAACTCATCGGGTTTAGAGTTTCCACGCACACCAAGTGGTATCAGAGCACAACAAGTTGTATCAGACACCTGGTTTAGGGTTTTCGGTAAGGCAATAAAGGTTTTGAATGCAAAGTTCGAGTTGGAGAAATTTGATAACAAATACTATTTTTTCAGCAAGAATAATAAAAATAATTATTTGGCTAAAGATGAATAATTTGTGAAGCTATCAAATGGATTTTGGTATGGTGAGCAGGTGATTTTGATAACGAGGTGGAGATTATTGGATTTGATGTTATCCAAAATTATCCACATATGAAAATCTCATATTTTGTGGGATTGGTTGAGATTGATCCATATTATGTGGGAATGAGATATTTTCATTATTTTAGATTGAGATATTCTCATAGGGATTGAGATTGAGATTAATATTGATAAGTTTTCTTAAGGAAATAGAAATCCAAAAAGATTAGGACTCTTAGATTTATCTCTTGGGTTTTGATATATATGTAAAATCTACAAGAAGTTTCATATTTAGTATGGAGTCCTAATCTTATATATATGAGATGAAAGTGCATGGAATTTTTGTGTGCCATATTTGGGTCACCATATGGAAATGGTGGTTCATCTGAAGAGAGAGTAAGCTAGAGCCTCTTGTACATAAGACGCAATTTCCTTTTACAGAGAAGAAAGCTTCATTTAGATAGAAACATTGTGATGATACCTCTTTTACACTTACGAAGATTGAGAGGCTTGTTTTTTGTTGAGAGGCGATTTCCATTGAGATTTTTGGTGGTTTCCCTTTTAGTAAGAGAGAAAATCAGTTTATCATTGCTCTCGCTCTCGCGTCTCTATCTAGTGTTGTCGATATTGACAGAAGTAAGAAGTTATCTGGTGTTGTCGATATTGACAGAAGTAAGGAGCTATCTGGTGTTGTATATATTGCCAGAAGTAAAGAGAATGACTAAAAAGTTGTTTAAATGGGTTTTATCGACTTAGGATTTTTGTCAAGGTTTGTTTCAAAATCTTTGATGTAACTTTCATTGGTATAGTGGATTTTTGTTTGTCATGCCCTTGGATGTAACCTTTTTAAGGTGAACTACGTAAATCTTTATGTTTTTGTTGTTCATATTTCATTATTTATTTCTCATACTTTATTTGTCAAATATTAACCCATCGGGTTTAAAACTTCTGCGCCCAACAAGTGGTATCAAAACACAACAAGTGGTATCATAGCCCTAGTTTAGGGTTTTCGGTAAGGCAATAAAGGTTTAGAATGTAAAGTTCGAGTTGGAAAAATTTGATGGCAAACACTATTTTTTCAGCAAGAATGATAAAAAGAATTATTTGGCAAAAGATGAATAATTTGTGAAGTTATCCAATTGGTGTTGGCATGGTGAGCAAGTGATTTTGATATCAAGGTGGAGATTGTTGGATTTGGTGCTATCCAAAATCACCCATATGAAAATCTCATATTTGTGGAATTGATTGAGAATGATCCATATTATGTGGGATTGCGATATTCCCATATTATGTGGGATTGAGATATTTTTAGTTTCTTTTCTCATTAGACGCAAAGTTTAAAACATATCTTGATGCATGGAGATCCCATGTCTTATTTCTTAAAACCCCCTAGACCAACTTTAGACTCTCATTCTTTAACCTAAACAAATTTTATAAGACATATCTTTTGTTACGCAGCTCTTTCTCCCTTTCTCTCTCTGCCAATGTTTTCCAAATCCCTCTCTCTCTTTGTCTATTTTTTTAGGTAAGTAACATCTTTCTCCATGCAAACATCAAAACATCCACCGACTCTCTTGAAAAATAAAGAAAAAAGATTAGGTTTTTTCAACCCTAGCTTGGGTGTGAATTTGTTGTGCTCTGATTCCACTTGTTGTGCACGAAAGCACTAAACCCGATGGGTTAATATTTGGCAAATAAAGTATGAGAAATAAATCATGAAATACAAATAACAAAAACACAAAGATTTACGTGGTTCACCCTAAAAAAGCTAGATCCACGAGCCCGACAAACAGAAATCCACTATACCAATGAAAGTTACATCAAAGCTCAACAAAAATCCCAAGTTGAGAAAAGCCTTTTAAACAACTCTCCATTCATTCTCTTTACTTCTGGCAATATCGACAACACCAGATAGCTCTTTACTTCTGGCAATATCGACAACACCAGATAGCTCTTTACTTCTGGTAATATCGATAGCACCAGATAGCTCTTTACTTCTGGCAATATCGACAACGCCAGATAGCTCTTTACTTCTAACAATATCGATCTCAATCAATCCAACAAAATATGAGATTTCCATATGTGGGTGATTTTAGATAGCACAAAATCAATAATCTTCACCTTGATATCAAAATCACCTGCTCACCATGCCAACATCCATTGGATAGCTTCACAGATTATTCATCTTTTGTCAAATAATTCTTTTTATCATTCTTGCTGAAAAAATAGTGTTTGGCATCAAATTTTTTCAACTCGAACTTTGCATTTAAAACCTTTATTGCGTTACCGAAAACCCTAAACCAGGGCTCTGATACCACTTGTTGTGCGTGGAAGCTCTAAACCCGATGGGTTAATATTTGACCAATAAAGTATAAGAAATAAATCATGAAATACAAACAATAAAAACACAAAGATTTATGTGGTTCACATTAAAAGGGCTACATCCACGGGTACGTCAAATAGAAATCCATTATATCAATGAAAGTTACATCAAAAATTTTGGAACAAACCTCAACAAAAATCACAAGTCGAGAAAACTGTTTTAAACAATTCTTCATTCCTTCTCTTTACTTTTAGCAATATCGACAACACCAAATATCTCTTTTCTTCTAGCAATGTCAACAACACCAGATAGAGACGCGATATCAACGAGAAACTGACTTTATCTCTTACTAAAAGAGAAACCACCCAAAATCTCAATGGAAACCGTTTCTCTACAAAAAAACAAGAATCTTAATCTTCGGGAGTGTAAAAGAGGTATCATCACAATGTTTCTGTCCAAAAGAAGCTTTCTTCTATCTAAGAAGAAATTGCATCTTATGCACAAGAGGCTCTAGCTCCCTCTCTCTCCAGATGAACCATCATTCCAATATGATGACCCAAATAGGGCACACAAAATTCCCTGCACTTTCATCTCATATGTATAAGATTGAGACTTCATACTAAATAGAAAACTTTTTATAGATCATACATATATCTCAAAACCCAAGAGATAAATCTAAGAGTCATAATCTTTTTGGATTTCTATTTCCTTTAGGAAATTTAACAATATCAGTCTCAATCCCTATGGAAATTCTATTATATTGTAATTCAAATTTAAAAGTATACACCACAAAAAACACCACACGGTAAGACTATTTCATTTTGAAAGTGTTTTAATCGTGGTAGTATATATATATATATATATATAACCTGAATAAGTTAGGTGTATTGGCCATTCAAGAAGCCGATCCACATCAGTGATCCAGTTGAGAGAATTGGCTAATAACAAATTTAAAATTTTGAAACAAAAATAGAAATTGAAGATAATGATTAAAAACAAAATCGTGGGAATCGAGCAGTGTTGGGAAACTGGGACAGTCCCTAACATTTTCTGGATTAGATTAGGCAATTCCAATCTGACATGAGAATGTTTTAGACATTAAATAAAGCCATCAAACTACCTAAAAATTATTGACGAAATAAAAACAACCAAATTGATTATAAAGATATTTTCACTTAGATGTCTCCTTAACCATTTAAAACAAAAAACAAATTACTATGTTTAGATTTGAGTAATTGATCCACTCTTGTTACTAAATTAAAATGATGAAACTACCCATGTTTGTTCTAAGTTTCAATCCTTGATATGTTATTTACATTAAAATCTCTTCGAGAACAAGATCGAGTAATTTTGTCATTTCACTCATTTGAAGTGTTCCATGGAACCACACCTCTCTTATTCTGAATTCATAACGTTGAACAGGAATTTTTCATTGAAATCCTATATTCTAGGCTTATAATCCTAAACAAACGGGACATTTTTACCTTTCACCTACTCAAGTGAACCAAGCTAAGTTTGATATAGAATGTACCTTGTAATTTTTTGAACAAAAATCTCATAAGCTGATTGAAATTCTAATTCTCAAAGCTTATGCCCTAAGCGTCAAGCAACTTGTGGTTTAAATATTCAAAATGTCAAATCAAAACCTCATACCGACCCTCTTTATATATTAAAAACCCTAGATTGGATGCCTCTATTCTACTTCTAACTAAATTTGAACTCCTAATAAAAATTTGGCCTCAAATTTATGCTTTTCCCTTAATTAAAGAGGGCTTTAAACCAAATATGACTTCCTAACGAACTTGCTTCAAAAAAGACTGTTCTATCATTGAAATGTTAATGCAATGGAATGACCATTTATTTTCTCTCTTGTACTAGCATTACTAGTATGACCTATTTTCGAAAGTAGCAGCATGAGCAATAACAAGACTAGCTTTGCCATTTTTGCAAAACATGGTAAAAAAACACCACCGAAGGCCCTAATTTTGGCTCTGAAATTTACAGAGTATCCTACACTGAAATAACATAATTTCACTGTTCTAGGTTCTAACTCAGAACAAGTCAGACTAGTTTTATGACTCTCATGCCACTTTGTTATCCAAATGATGAAACTACTCCCTCTTTTTTTTCTAGTTACAAAATAAAAATAATATATTATTAATTAAAAATGTATGTTTCAAGTTTGGAACCCAAACAAACAAGGACCTTTATATCATTCTCGAGCAATGTAAGTAGGATTAGATTACTAACCTAACCCTACTTGTTCTGGGTTACAAACATATAATATATATAGTTTGGGTATTTTAACTAAAATAATCCATGATTTATCCATGTACAAATTGTTTTTATAAAGTAACCACTTTATTGCTAAATTGGTTTATTAAATCACCTTATTGATGTTTAAAGGTGGTTTAATACAATAAAGTACACATGGCCTGATTATTTCATGCTATTAGTTGGGAGGATAACTCTTATGTTTACTCAAAAATGCTTTTGATTTTGGTGTTCAATGCCTTTTATGTGAATCAAGTTTTTCATTTTTAGCAGTAATCAATAGCTCAAAAACTAGTTGTTCTAGTTTTTATCCATTATAATCCATCTATTGGTCTTAGTAGTGTCTTTCATGGTTTATGACTTTACGCACTAAAGTTTTTATCATTTCAATATTAGCATGGATAGGTGTGTATCTTTTTGTGTATGTTATATTAAGGGTATTTGTTCAACACTAATTTTATATGGGATTGTATACGATGAGGTCATTTATCTTTATTATATAGAGGTCATAATTACTGACAACTATTCGAAGTGAAATCTGATAGATTGGGTGTGTCACAAGGTTCGAAAAAATTTCTTTAAAACTTTATGATTGGTCAATGAAATAAATACAACCACCCAATTTCACAGCCAATGATCAAGATTAATTGTAATCATGGTCTCATTATAAACTTTCCCATTTTATATCTACATCCTCCTAACTATAGCAAAGATGGCCATGAAAAGACTTTGAGAGAAGAAAATCTAAATAATGATTGTATGATTTAAGATACAGTCGGATTAAGTCCAACCATCAATTTCAGTGTTAAATATAAGGTTAGATGTGTTCAAAATAAATTTTTAATTTTTTGAACTTATTCATTTAGTGTGTTTAAGAATATCCGTAAAATATTTGGTCAAACAATTCATATTTGGATGGTCAAATTGAGGGTGGCGTATGGAAATTTGAGTGTATGCAAGTCTCTCTCTAGATGTGTGTATCATATAAGCCATGATGCTGGTTTCTTATCTTTCTTTCAGTTTCTTCATGAATATGGTTTTCATGAACATTTGGATCTGGAATAAATTTTTTAAAACTTCCCCATACATAGTTATATTCCTCTTGTTGTGGAACCATTATGATATTGTTATATCATTGTTTTATTTAAAGGTATTTCTTTATTTTCATTACATACATTATATTAGAAGAGGTACACCCTAAATTTCATGTAAAATTGATTCATACAAAATTTAAAAAAAAGAATTATGATAGGCGTTACATTGTGACTGAAGGTACTGCAATTGTCCATTTAGATCAGACGGCTGGGATAACTTCATTCACAATGTCACACTTAACACTTTCATTTTTGTTTTATACGAATTAGTTTTGCATGAAATTTGGGTAGTGCCTTCACCTTGTTTGGACACACTAAGCAAAAAAAATTTAAAATTAAAAAAATCTAATTAAAAATGATAAAAATACATTGCAAATTTTAGAGATATTTTGGTCATTTTTATTAGATATATCTTTTTTTTATTTTTATCAAGTGAGCCCTTGTGATAGTTGTGTACATCCCATATTCCAGTATAAAAAAATATTTATAAAATAAAAATAAAGAATAAAATATCCTAAACCATCCAATCAACATTAGATGCTCATGACACCTAGTGACATATGTTGAAGTTATCTCAATTGTCCATTCACCATCAGATTGGTGGGAATAGGGGTTCCCATATAAAGTTTCCCATCCAAATGATGTTAAATGGACTTCATATAATGATATCATTTACCTTAGTACCAAAAGGTAAATGACATTATAAGTTGTTCGATGTAAAATATGACATTATAAGTTGTTTGATGTAAATATGACATTCATTCATCTAGATAAAGTTGAAGGAAATTTTTTATTAACAGTTGAGCATTATAAATAGTAGAACCACTACCATCCTTATTCATATCTGATGCCATTGTGTGTTTTACCTTTTTATACCAGGTAAATGTTTGCATTGAATACTTTCCTCGTGTTAACTACCAAGGACATTTACTGTGTGGTATGATACACATGCAATTTCCTCTTTGACAACTACAAAGGGTATTTACTGAGTGACATTATACTAGTACATTTACGTGCGTTGCATATAGAAGTATAAAAATAGACAAAAAGTGAAGGAATATATAAAGTGATAACTAATTCTGCGTACCATGACCAAGACTAATAAGGAACCATCCATTTTTTGAAGGGACAAGATTAAGATGTTCAACAACTCAAACTTCAAAATTTTTTTTTTTCTAAAAAATAATCATCTGGTGATATTTACAAACTCTTTTTCCTGAGGGAGGTGTTGTATAGTGTGGTCCTATGGGAGCATATTATAAGATTACATTGAGTTGGCGTCTTGCTAAGTGTTCATAAGCTCATGTTCTTTATATTTCACTAACCAATCCCAATAAAAAAACTCAAATGCCTTTCTAGGACATTGTCAATTAAAGGTTGGGTAGTATTTTTTTTATATTTTTGTTGAGTTTTTTTATTTTTTGGGTAATTTAGTGAGGAAGAAAGTCTCCTACCCATTTTTCAAGTAGATTAAGAATTAGCTTTTTGAAAGTATTAGTGGAATGGTATTAACGGTGGGAATGAAAATCACAACGTGATAACTAAAGTGTGGGGTACTATCACCATAACCCAAGCCCCTTTCCCAAGAATATTTCAGTCAGTTTGTTAAGGGTTTTCATTTTTTTTTACATATTGAAGGTTTCTCACATAGACACATGGAGAATGGATTGGGCACTAACTTTCACATTCACATATGGTTGATGTCAGAACACATTTGGATATGGGGAGCAAGCAGTGGCATTGATGGTGTCTGCTGATAGAGCAGCTTTCTACAGTTGCAGTGCAGTATCTTAGGCTACCAAGACACACTTCCTGATGATGCAGGGAGGCATTATTTTGAGGATTGTTATATAGAAGGAGCCGTTGATTTCATTTGTGGAAATGGATCATCTTTTTACAAGGTATACAATCCATCCTTTTTCATTGTACAACTACATGCAAATTTAATATTTTATCTATTGATTGATCTTGATCTTAAATTTCAAATTCGCATTTGTATTGTAATATTTAGCTCCGAGCCGTTGGCCATTGAACCAAGCCAAAAATCCCAATTGTCGGCTTTTTTTCTTTCTTTTTCTTTCTTTCTTTCTATTTTTTTTTTTTTTTATTTTTTTATTTTTGTGATTCTTAATTTATAATTAGAAAATGACATCATGCTCTCTAGAAACATATTGGTGACCTAGATCGCCCCTCTATATTTCCCATCCTATTTGGCGGATTGGCAATCTAGTTTACTGAACTAGAAATTAAAATAAAAAATAAAAATTTTAAATGTGGTCGGTACTCTAATGGAACTAGTTGGTTTGTCATAGAACAGGCCAAGACCGGCCCAAAGTGGTCTGTTCAATGATTAAAAATAATAAAAAATGTGATCTGGTTCGTAATGTTTCCTACAGAACTGACCGATTATGTTAGAAAACTGGCACGAACCGACCAATTCCTGATATTTTTAGCTGATCTGGATCGAGCTAACCAATTCCCTATCTTGATCAGCCTTTTCTGTTCCGGATCATCGGTTTTTCAAACATGTTAGATATCCTTTAATGAGTATTAAATTCTTCTTCTTCTTTTTTGTGTTGGCAGAACCGTCATTTGCATTCTATTTCGAAATCTAATGGAGCTTTGACAGCCCAAAAGCGATCATCAGCAGCAGAGAATACCGGCTTCACCTTCTTCAATTGCAATGTGACTGGAACCAGACTTATATATTAGGAAGAGCATGTGGTCCTTACTCCAGACTAATTTTTGCTTACACATACATTGCAGACATAATCTTTCCACAAGTTTGGGATTATTGGAAATACCCTACAAGTTTAAAGTAAGGCATCTTCCAAACACTCGAGCAGTTTTTTGCATTGCATCTCATACATAACTTGGGTGGTCCATATGAAGTATCCTCTATTTAAGGTTGTTGATGTTAGACAAATGGATAAACTCATTCTTTTTTACGACTAATAATTGAGGTTGCATGCAATATATTATGCGGTGGATGCGTTGTAGCACATTTCACAATATTTGAAACTCTCAATTCTTAGTAGAACAAATTACATAATCATCATCATTCGAGCCTTATTCCAACTATTTGGAGTCGGCTATAAGAATTCAATTTCACCATGTTGTTAGAACTAATCAATGTCTTTGATCATTGTATTTGTCAGGAACTTTTATTACGGTGAATATCAATGTTATGGACCTGGTGCCAATCTCCTAACAACAGTTCCATGGTCATACAATTTCACGAGCAAAGAGGTGGAGCCTTTCCTATCTATTCAGGTAATTGATGGACAGAATTAAATTAAACCTTACGTATATGATTCGAGAGAACTCCATTTGTGGCTAATAAATATTCACGTAATTGATGGACAAAATTGGATTAAACCTTTACCTACACGATTCGAGAGAGCTCGATTTGTGGCTAATAAATAATGTACATATGGATGGTGGAGCATTTTGCCCAACAGCCTACTACCAAATGCCAAGTTCTCTTTGCTACTCATTTTTTTGGGGGGTAGTTCAGGAGTCAACTGCTAACTACTCATTCTAAGCCCAAATCCTCTACTTTTGCCTAATCAATGTGTCCCAAGTATTGTGAAGAACTCTCAAAAGGCATTTTCAAGTATTATTAAAATGCAATTGCCATTCAATGCTAAGAATAGTCCTGAGCAACTTTCGCCAAGTTTAAGGCAGAATTTATCATTTTTAACATCATTGTGTTGTATTCCATGAGCTTTTGCTTTGTTTTATATGGGGGTTTATGCTACATTTTGCATACAGTTGAGTATATTTCAGTATATATAGGCATGATTCCAATAAAAAATCAGCCCAAATTTAGATATTCAGGTAAGCTATAGAACATTGGGAGGTTATTGCATTTTAGCTAAGATCCTTGAGTTTTTCTGAATTAGTAGAATTTTACTACAAATTTGGGTCTCTATAAATATTGACCAAAATGGTCATATTCCTATGGATTTCATAGTGTATTTCCTTTAAAAAGTAGAAGATTTAATGCAATAAAATTTCTTCGTATATGTCAGCAGCAGATGTGCAATTTTGGACTTAAAATGACTTTAAAATCATTCCTAATAGCATATATTTTCGGCTTCAATCCCATCTTTGATCATTTTGATCTGATCCAAGTTGATTCAAGAGCTTATTCCTTTGAAATTTATCATTTAGGCCACATCAACATTTTGGCATGGTTATACTTTTTGGGGTAATAATGACATTCAATCCATTCCAAAACTGAAAGATCCTTGATGTCACCATGCTTGTGTTCTTATTTGATTAAATAGAAGCTAATTTAAAAGGCATTTGGCAATTTGTCATTTGATGAACAAGAGCTACCCATGTTTTAACCCAAGTTTAACTTGAGCGATTCAAAAACCACCCAAATATAGTCCAAATAGAGTTCTTGTTGTGAGAAATAATCTTTCATTGTATTTCTATTGATGAATAAGATTACAATACAATTGTGTATTTATAGAGAGGGTACAACCAATACTTACTACTATAGGTTACAGTTTCTATATAGGTATATCATACAATTAGACACTGACAGATCTCAATATCCAGTTGCCAGATCTGTTGTAATTACCATGTCTGTTCACACTCCCCCTCAAACTCGAGATTTGAAAAGAATCATGGAAAGTTTGAAAACAAACTGTGAAAAAGAATGCGGGGGATGAGACTTAATGAAGAAATCGACGATGAGATTTAGTGAAGAAATCGGTGAGTTGTGCTGCGGCAGGCACATATGGTAAGGAAATTGTGCCTGTGAGATATTCTTATCGGACATAGTGGCAATCGACATAGTGGAGTAGGAGTTGAGATAGTGACATCATGTTTGCAAGCAGCCAATGTAGCTAAACAATCTCGGTGGTGGTTTGTGCCATAGCCCGTAGTTGATTGATCAATGTGTTTTTGTTTCTTGTTTTCTAATAGATAAGAGAATTACCAAGATAAATACATAAACTTGTGGTAGGTTTGCGATCACTCGGATTTCCTGCAAAATCGGAGTCCGTATATGCCTGGAGCTCAAGCGAGGTAGAAGAGGAGAAGAATAATGTTTGGTGACGGGTATCCCTGATATAACAAATGATGCGCAAAACAACAGCGAGATGTACAGAACACGGGGCACTTAAAAACTGACTAACCATATGTATTTCATAAGCAATATCAGGGCGTGAAACTGTTAGATATATCAGTTTCCCAACCAGTTGTTTATAAAAGGTGGGTCAGGAAGAGCTTTTCCATCTGTAGGGATATCAACCTTATTTGTATCATTCTGGAGTCGAGTTTGAGAAACAATCTCTGTAGCATATTTTAGTTGTGACAACAAATAGCCACGAGGAGAATAGACAACTTCTAGTCCAAAAAAATACCGCAAAAAACACAAATCTTTCATTTCAAATGTGCTACTTAGCTTCTGTTTGATTTTATGAATTGTGCCCATTTCTTTACCAGATATAATCATGTCGTCCATGGATAGTAACTAAAGAACATGTCCGTCAGAAATCTAAGATACAAAGAGCGTTGGGTCATGATGACTTTGTCGAAATCCAACCTAAAGAACTTCATTACGAAATTTCCCAAACCAAGCACAAGGTGCTTGTTTGAGTCCATATAAGGCTCGTCGAAGTTTACACACACGTCTTTGTGAATCCACAACACCAAAAGATAACTTCATATATACTTCTGTATCAAGATCACTATTGAGAAAAGTATTTTTGACATCTAATTGATAGAGAGGCCATTGCTAAACAGAAGTTATTGAGATTAGTGTACGAACTGTAGTCATATGAGCGACAGGAGTAAAAGTTTATGCAAAGTCAATGTCAAATTGCTGATTGTAATATTTTTACCATCAGGCGGGCTTTGTATCATTCTAGACTGTCATCTGTATTGGTTTTAATTTTATATATATCCATCGACAACCTACAACAATTTTACCTTTCGGGAGAGGTGTCAGGTCGCAAGCATGCATACGCTTGTGAGCATTCAACTCATCAGTTATTGCTTATTGCCACTCATGTTGACTTGCAGTTTCTTTATAAGTCTGGAGTTCAGAAAAAGAATGAACAGAAGCAAGGTATGCTTGGTGCTGAGGTAAGAAGGTTTCATAATTAGCAAGTTGGGAGGTGGAACAGATACCCGAGTGCTCCGTCTAAGAGCAGGGAGCAGCAGAGGATCAGCAGGTGCAATGTTCTGATCAGGATGGTCAGCATGAGATGGTGGAGTGCCTTCCTAGGCTTTAGAAGGAGGGACACAAGTGGAATGACAAGAGGAATTAGGAACAAAATCAGAGAAGAGGACCAAGAAAGAAATGTGTGAGGGTGAGGGATTATTGTTATTTTCAAATAATTGAATGTACACAGAAAACACCACATGACGGGATACCGAAAGTCTTTTGGTCACAAGGTCATAACACCTGTATCTTTTTTGATGATCAAGGTAACTGATAAAGCAACATTTGACCATTTATGGATATAACTTATCTCCCTCAGTTGGGGGTAACAAAACAAAGCAAGTGCAGCCAAATACACGTAGGAGGGAATAATTGGGTGGTTGTGTAAATAATTTTTGGAAATGTGTTTCGTCAGATAAAATAGAGAATGGCATAATGTTGATGAGAAAGACTGATGTATGAACAGTTTCTGCCCAAAATTCTTTTGGACAGATGTAAAAAAAAAAATGGATCTTGTAGTTTCTAAGATATGATGCTTTTTACATTTTTGTTCTGGTTTATAAGGATAGGTTTTGTAGTGTTGAATGTTATGCTTAGCCAAAAATTGTTATAACCATTGATATATTCCCCTTTAGAATCTGAGCGTAGGGCTTTGATTTCAGTGAAAAATTGAGTTTCGACATATAAATAAAATTGAGTGAAGATTTTAAAAAATTCAGTGCGATTATTAATAAAAAAAAAAAACCCATGTATAACGAGTATGATCATCAATAAAAGTTACAAAATAGTGTGACCCTCTTTTAGATGGAATAGGTACAAAACCCCACACATCAGTATGAACAAAATTGAACATAAAAGGTAAAACATTAGTACTCCGAAAAAAATGTAAAACATGAGATTTAACGAATTTGCAAGTTGCACAATGTTGAACATCGATAAAAAATTTAATTCTTACAGTACCATGCACATTGCAAAAAAATAAAAACTGTAAACGAGAAGCAGAGATGTGACCAAGACGTTGATGTCATAGAGATGTGTCATCAACAGTAGAAACAGCACAGACAGAAGAGGCTGGCATATACAAATAGTCCAGGTAGTACAATTTCCAACTTTATGCCCAGACCCAATCAATTGCCTGACTGTCGATCCTGTATGTAGCTAGAAAATAGAGAAAATACAACATTACAGCTTGAACCGGTAATCTAACCAACAAACAATAAATTCTTGGCAAGAGAATGAACATGGTAAATATTAAAACCCCTTAATTTACTAGAAGGATCAGAGGTAAGAGATATGGAGCTCATTTTTTATAGTTGCTCCATCAGCAGTATAGATAGTATCAAAAAAAGATTTACAATCAACTAGGATGGACTCATTGGATGTCATATGATGAGAAACTCCTGAGTCGATCAGCCAAGACATAGAAACAGAGTTACCTGAAAAATACAAAGTAAGTCAGATGCCAGGTGTGACTGAGAAAGCATAGACTGCACTTGTTCTAGTGTAAATGTCATAGGTGGTGAAGTAGTAGTAGGACTGGGACCTCCAATTTGAGTTGGTGGGTACTTGATCAATGGTGGACTTGTATTAGCAACAGGAACAAAGATGAGTTTCTAGTTGTTTAGGCAGGTGTACTTGATGTGTCTCACTTCTTTACAATAGTTACATCTGACAGACGTCATATTCTTGGGAGGGACACAGTACGAATTGTGCTGATTTTGTAGCACACGGGATCTCTAAGGTCAGATTGCCACAAAAATTGTTTCATCTTTAAAACTTGAGTTAAGATATTTGATCTTGGTTTCTTCTGCAACTAGCTCAGAAAAAGCTTGATTCAGAGTAAGGAGAGAGCTTATGTGGACCAAGTCATTTTTGACACTCTCAAACTCTGGACGAAGTACCATTAAGAATTCAATAACTTGACATTCTTCTTGAGATTTGGCAATTATTTTTGTGCCAAGACCATCTTCAATTGCAGGTTCCGTATGTGCTAGAGCATCTCAATGTGTCTTCATGGAAAAGTAAAAATCCTGAATTGACTACTCTCCCTGTCTGAGGGAGCGAAGTTCCTGGACTAACTGGTACTTGCGTACCCAGTTAGTCTGATTATAAATCTCCTCAAGAATTTTCATGCTTCTCGAGCAATTTTTAAAGTGCTTAAGTTGATCCCTATATTACTTTCAGAGCCCATCAACCATGTTATAATGTGATCATTATTTATGCCTCATTCTTCTATATTTCCTCGCTCAATAGGTTTTTTCTGGGTCCCATATATGTGTTCGAGGAGACCTTTTAATGAATGATATTCCGCATAAATGAGGCCAAAAAACATAGTTCGTACCATTGAGTTTAATGGGTACAAGCTAAAAAGATTCTAATTTTTCCATGAAAATATATAAAGTAACAAGATGCAAAATAACAAAATGTAGCAAGAGGAGTTCAAGAAACACATATATGATGGTTTAGGAAAATAGTCTCACAAGGAGGGTGCAAGAGAATATATCGAAGGGGCTAGAAAATGACGAGTTTTATATAATATGATGAGGTATAAGAGACCATGAGGGAAATAGGAAAAGGTCGAGAGAGAAAAATAGGATGAGACAAAATATAGGGTGAGACCAGTGTTTAAAAAAACGCCGAGTCGAACCGGACTCGCCCGGTTCGACTCGAGAATAGCCATGGGGGGATCGAATCGGTTAAAAAAATGGGAATCGTCCCGTTCTAGAGAGAACCGGATGATTCTGCACAGTGACTCGCCGATTCACTGTATGGAATCGGCGAGTCCGTGAAGAACACGGGTTGCACAGTGTTCTTCACGGGATTCTTCGAAATTTGTCATTTTTTTATCATTTTTCTTGTTTTTTTTGGCATGTGATCTAATTTGCACGCTGTAGATAGCTTTATTCAGCTTTTACACAAATTAAATGGTTCAAAAATTTGGTGTTTTTGGATCACGAAACTTGCATTTTTAGGGTTTCCGCCTTTCCTTGTGTTTCATGCCAAATAGGGCATGCATCTTTCAAATTTTGTAGGCATTGTGATCGTAAAGTTGTGCATCAAAACTTTTTGTTACTAATTTGTGATAATTGTTGAGAAAACAGAGTTTTTTGGAGATTAAAGGCTTCGGTTCACAAAATCAGGTAAGAAGTTTGGGTTTTTTTTTTTTTCCGCCATATGATTTATTTTACAACATATTTTGAAGATAATGAGTTCAATTTGTAGGGTTTTTAATCTTTATTGTGTCTATTATGATTTAAAATTTTCACTTTTATGTAATTTGGTTAATTACAGCATGAAATTTGAGATGAACACAGAGATGTCTGTAGAACCAAAATTCCGTTGTTTTTTTTTTTTTTTTTTTTTCCTCCTTTTGATTTTTTTTCATGATATATTAGAAATAATGTGTTAAAAATTTAGGGTTTTGATTCTTTATATTGTTGTTTATCAGAAAATGTACTCAATTTGATGTAATTTATTCACTTAGAGGTGGATTTTTGAGTTAAAATGGCTTATGTAAAATGGCTCTGTGAAGAACAGAATAATTTTTTTTTTTTTTTTTTTTTTTGTAATCCATGATCGATTGTTTTGTAATACTTGATCGATTTTTTTGTAATCCATGATCGAAATGTTTTTTTTTTTTTTTGTAATCCATGATCGAATTTTTTGTTTTGTTTTTTTTTTTGTAATGATAGAATTTTTTGTTATCCACGATTGAATTTTTTGTAATCCATGATCGAAATATTTGTTTTTTTTTCTTGTAATCCATGATCGAATTTTTTTTTTTTTGTAACCCATGATAGAATTTTTTGTAATCCATGATCGAATGTTTTGTAATCCATGATCGAAATGTTTGTTTTTTCTTTTGTAATCCATGATCGAAATGTTTGTTTTTTTTTTTTAAGTCCATGATCGAATTTTTTGTTTTTTGTTTTTTTTGTAACCCATGATAGAGTCTTTTGTAATCCATGATTTAATTTTTTGTAATCCATGATCGAATTGTTATTTTCTTTTTTTGTAATCCACGATCAAATTTTTTGTTTTTTTTGTTTGTTTTTTTTTTGTAATCCATGATCGAATTTTATGTAATCCATGATCGAATTTTTTGTAATCCATGATAGAATTTTCTGTAATCCATGATCGAATTTTTTGTAATCCATGATCGAAATGTTTGTTTTTTTTTTCTTGTAATCCATGATCGAATTTTTTGTTTTTTTTTTTTTTTTTGTAACCCATGATAGAATTTTTTGTAATCCATGATCGAATTGTGTTTTTCTTTTTTTGTAATCCACGATGGAATTTTTGTTTTTTTATGTTTTTTTTTTTTTTGTAATCCATGATCGAATTTTATGTAATCCATGATCGAATTTTTTGTAATCCATGATCGAATTTTTTGTAATCCACGATAGAATTTTTTGAAAATTTGTGATTTTTTTTTTTTAATCCATGATCGAATTTTTTTTTGTAATCCATGATAGAATTTTTTGAAAATTTGTGCTTTTTTTTTTTTATCCACGATCGAATTTTTTTTTATAATCCATGATAAAAGTTTTTGAAAATTTTTGGTTTTTTTTTTTTAATCCATGATCGATTTTTTTGAAAATTTGTTATTTTTTTTTTAATCCATATTATTCAAAGAGAAAATGAGAGAGATGATGATTCTGAGGCCACCCTATCCCAGCCATATTATTCACATATCGAGTCCCAATAGCAACAGTGCAGGGATGAGGACGACAGTGCAGGTGAGCATGAATGATGGACAAGCTTCGGGGATTTTGGATTGGGAACACAACAAAACACTAACACTCAGGGATTTGGGAATAGTCAGACGCCTGCTAATATCGATGATTCGTTTTTAGATCGAATCAATGAATTTTTAAACGAATTCAATCAATGGCACCAGCGTGACCAAGAAGAACAATAACGTCGTCTATCATTTTATTTTTAGATCATATGTTACTAATTTTATGTTTTATTGTAGTCCATATATGTTGATATACTTATTCCATGATAATTCTATGTTTATCCTTTTGTGTGATATAAATTAAATGTTGAATGACGGTTCATGCAAGGAAAGAACATATCAATATTCGCATATTCATTCAAAAACATGAAAATTTTTAATGGAGTACCCTCATTTCTTATTGAATTCCTAAAAAAAAAGTATTTATAATGAATTTTAATAATTTGTTCGAATTTTTTTAAAGCTTTATTTTGACTGATTCACTCGATTTTCGATCCGAATCATCGATTCGTCGATTCGAATCGGTTTTTTGGATACCCAATCCAGGTCACCGACCCGTTTTTTAATCCATTGGGTGAGACAATACAAAAGGTGAGAGAAACAACTTTACCTATAGAAAGGGTATAGAGACAGGTCAAGTCAACAACTAATAAAATATATTAAACATAAAAAGTTGGTGACAGCTAGCATTAGGCCATACTTTTCCAATGGAAAAATTGTGCCTAAAGCATAGGAATGAGAAAAATCGATATCAGAGAATGAAAACAAAGCAGTAACAGAGCATGGAGAATAGAGTGCAGCAGAAGGAACAAAAAAAAAGAAACAACAAAGAGCAGATAGACAGAGAAATTAACAGAGAGAAGAGAGGTTGACCTTGGGCATACGCAATAATCAGCAAGATTGCTCCATTCAGCTTTCTGAGTCAAAACTCAAAACGGTATTTGATTGTCGAACAAATCACATATTTATCAAGAAATTGAAGGCAAAGGGCAGATTCGTGATTCAGTGTTTTTTAGAGCCAAAACAAAAAAACGGATGCGAGAGAAAATAGAGAAAAGACTGAAACAGAGATTATGGGGGTAGATATGTAGAGAGAGAAAAGCGGAGGAGCAAGAGAGATGAGAGAGAAAACAGAGAAAATGCCGAGAGAGATTTGGTGGTAGATATTTGAGAGCAGAGAGATGTGAGAGAGATTAGAGGAAGACTGAGAGAGAGAACAAAGAGATCGGGAGCAAGAGGTTAGAAAAGTTTGAGAGATATTGGGAGAGAGATCGAGAGAGAAGAGTAAAGAGATCAAGAGAGAAGAGCACCAATGGCAGAGGAGACTAGAGATCGAGAGAGAAGAGTACCGGTCTTAGAGAGACTAGAGAAAAAGCATATCACCAATGGCAAAGACTTATGGGCCAAGGTGCTTACATAGAGAAGCATTGAAGAGAAACCAGAGAGTCGAAGAGAAACCAGAGAGACTGATATTAGAAAATTTTGCTTTGATACCACAAGAAATAATATTGGATTGTAATTCTATTGATGAATAAGATTACAATATAATTGTGTATTTATAGAGATGGTACAATCAATACTTATTAAAACTATAGGATACAGTTTTTATATAGGTATTTTATTCAATTAGACATGACGGGTTTCAATGTCCAGTTGCCATATCCGTTGTAGTTTATATAGGTATTTTATTCAATTAGACATGACGCGTTTCAATGTCAAGTTGCCATATCCGTTGTAGTTGTCATGTCTGTTCACACTTGTGTATCATTCTCAAAATCTCGAGCACATAGAATTAGCATGGGGCTTTTTAGTAAGAAAAGTTTAAGAATTAGAATGCCTTCTTTGTCTTCTCTAATGAATTTCTAATCACTACTAAAAGATGGTGACCTGCTTAAATGGTAGACTTTCCATTTACCATATACAAAATAACATAGGCTTGTTTGTTTGCCGAAAGATAATCTTTCCATAGCAACTGGTAGTTCTTCTTTGCTAAGAAATGGTTTGAAATGTTAAAGAAGTTCTAAGTATCTGTATTTGATAACCTACACCAAAAAAATTCAGGGTACCGGCATTTGATTGACTCTAGAATGTTTGGCCTCCTGACAGTAGTGAATAACCCAGTTTGAGCTGTGCATCCTCTTTTTTTTTATAAAGTGATATGGGCTGTCATGTATGATGGAAATATTCATGACACTCCTAATCTTTAACATGTCCAACAAAATGAATGTTTCACATAAAGTGTATACAGAGTGCATTGTGCTCTCCCTTCCCCAAACAAAGACAATGGTTGGCGATTTGTGTTAGTATGCATCATAAGGATCTCCGATATTTGTTTTTTTAGGAGACCAACGTAAAGATAATAGAGTTTTAGATAACCCCAAAAAGCAAGTAATAAAGTACTAATATATTAATTGAATTTTATAAAGTTTGGCCACTAATTTTTTGAAATAGGCATCTATTTGGCAAACAAGATGAGAATAACTAATAAAAAAAAGTTTACTTGGCTACCAAAAAACTTCTCATAAGATGATAATGAATATTAAAATTGAAGCCATACAATGGTCGACATCAACAAGTTTGGCCCGAATTTTTCGTCTTATAGACTGGGCATGCAGCTGCTTTTAAAAGCTGATGGGCAACCGTTATTCACACAGCATTCCCCAAAATAAGGTCTACGAGGTGAACAACATACTTGTCCAAACCCAACCTGCAAAATACGAAATATGCATGTCAAATGGTGAGATTTGATCAAATATTCAGAAGACATGACAAGTTGATTTCCATGTAAACACTGCAATTGTAAATAGCTGTTAATAACAGTAAATAAAGTGATAATTCCTCGCTATCTCATCTTAATATGATCATGAATCATGATAGCAAATTGTTAATGTATTACAGAGCCAACATATTGAGTACAAGATCAACAAATTGAACACAGATATATGATCTTTGTTGTTCTTTGTAACAGCGGCATGGAAGTGATTATCAAGTCATTGTTTTAAAATATATTCATCTTAAAATTGTATAAAAACGATCTCCATAGTTGCATGACACTATAATGCATTGATTAAGATCAATAAACCAAGATTTTTCTATTGAAAAATCATGAACCAATTCAAGCTAAACAGTGTTTTTCTCTTGTAACTGCTGCTACTCTAACAAGAGTAGATCAAGCATCATTTGATCTCATTTTAAGTTAAATCTTAAAGCTAAATATGTGTGAAATACTCAATACAACTGAAGAAACATTCACAAAGCTCTCATGATCAGAATAAAATGATTCACAATTAGAAATTTAGGATAAATATCAGACAAAAGAGAACATCACTTTGTTGCATTATGCAAGACTCATTTAGTTAGCTATGTGGAGGGAGAACACATTGATGAGAGAGAGAGAGAGAGAGAGAGAGAGAGAATATGCATCTGGTTATGGAAAAGTTTACATAAAACCTCGAATGCAAGGAGAGAAAAGGTGCGTACTCTCTATATAAGCTCTCTAAATCCTTTTCTTTCTCTATCTCTCTCTTTAAAATTTTGTTAATTAACGGTTTAAAGAAAGGAGGAATCATCTTGGAAGTGGCCAAGATAAACACTAAATGTATAGATAAATAATTTGAAATCTAGATAAATATTGTAACCATTTTGTTATGTATCTTTATTAGAACACAAAATCTCCCAATTTATATCTCCTTTTTTATCAATCTTTATTTCTAAAAATTAGATAATATCGTTTACTGAAAATCCCACCCTGGCCCCGAATATGTACTATCAAAGCCCAGCCCAGCCCCACCCAACCCAACTCAACCCAACCCAAAAAGCATATATTGGGCTTGGGCCTGCTAGGCCCATTAAGAAGTCCCTCTTTTTTTCTCTTTTTTTTTACTTTTCAAACTATTCTTGTTTGTAGTAAGCCAAAAATAGTTTTTAAAAAATTAAAAAAATATTGAATTTCTAGAGAGAGAAAGAGAGATTGGGTTTTTTAGTGAGAAAAAAAGATATTGAGATTTTAGATATATTGGTTTCTAGATAAAGATAATGAGTTTTAAAGAGAGATTAGGTTTTCAGAGAGAGAAAAATATTGATTTCTAGAGAGAAAAAGAGATTGGGTTTTTAGAGAGAGAAAGATATTGATTCTAGAGAGAAAAAACGAGCTTGGATTTCTAGAGAGAAAAAGAGAGTTTGGATTTCTAGAGACAAAAAGAGAGAGAGAGGGTTTTAGATAGAGAAAGAGAGATGGAGTTTTTAGAGAGAGGGTTTTAGATAGAGAAAGAGAGATTGGGTTTCTAGATAGAAAGAATGGGTTTTTAGAGAGAAAGTGAGATTGGGCTTCTAGAAAGAAAGAATGAGTTTTAGAGAGAGCAATAGGGATTAGGCTTCTTGAGATAGAATGGGTTTTTAGAGAGAAGTTGGTCTCTAGAGAAAGAATGGATTGTTAGAGAGAGAAATAGATATTAGCTTTCTAGAAGAGAATGTGTTGTTAGAGAGAAAGATAGATCGGATTTTTACAGAGAGAATGAATTTTTAGGGAGAGAAAAGGTAATGGGATTTAAAATAGAGAAAGAGAGATTGATTTTTTAGAGTGAGGGTGGGTTTTTAGAGAGAGGACGCGATATTGGATTTCTAGAGTGGGAAGATAGGTTTTTAGAGAGAGAATAGTTTTTAAAGAAAGAAAGAGAGATTAGTTTTTTAGAGAGTGAAAGACAAAATGGGTTATTAGAAAGAGAAAGAGTGGCTTTTAGAGAGAAAAAATGTATTTTAGAAAGAAAGAGAGAATGGGTTTAGAGAGAGATGGGTTTCTAGAGAGAGAATTGGTTTTTAGAGAGAGATTGGGTTTTTGGAGATAATGTGTTTTTAGATAGAGAGATAGAGATTGGATTTCTAGAGCCAGATAATGGGTTTTTAAAGAGAGAGAGAGAGATTGAGTTTCTAGAAAGGGTGGGCTTTTAGAGAGAAATTTAATTTTCTAGACATAAAATAGGTTTCTAGAGAGAGAAATAGAAATGGATTTTTAGATAGATAATGAGTTTTTAGATATAGAAAGAGATAATGGGTTTTTAGAAAGAGAAAGAGAGATTGGATTTCTAGAGAGAGAATCAATTTTTAGAGAGAGAGGGAATCAATTTTTAGTTAGACCGATTGGAGTTTTAGAGAGAGAAATAGAGATTGGATTTCTAGAGAGAGAAAATAACAAACATTCTATATTCGAGGAGGATGGATTCTCAAATAGTTTACTAAACGAAAGAAAACAATTTTATAGGAAATCTAGATAGTATTACCAAACATGAGAAAAAAAAAACATGTGAAATCTAAATATAAGAAATCCATTTCCTAAAAAATTAATTTCTTACAAGAAAACTATTTCACACAAACCAAACATGCCCCTATGGTTCCTTAATTTTCAATCTTTCCCACTCTCTCTCTCTCTCTCATGTATTTGTCCCTACAATGACTATAGGATTTTGTTGTTACATAATTTTTATTTATGCATTTATGTAAAGGGTTTTGCTAGGCTACACCACTTGTGGTGTAGACCCTTAAAGTGTTCAATATTTTTAGACATTTAGATATCCTTATCTTATAGTATAGTAGCTTTTTCCTTAAGGGTATTTTAAGTAATTAGTCAAGAGCAAATTAAAAATTCTTAATATAAACAAAAACATTTATTAACAATAGTGGACAATTACTTCACTGATATGGTGTATGACATCACTCACAAGAGGCATTAATTGTTTTTATCTACTAATAGAATGTCACTATTTTTTTATAAGAATATCCATTCTACCCTTTTAAATGACCAAAATATGCCTTTACTTGAAAAATTTTGTATTACAATCCAAAAGTATTTTAGTATCTAAAAATGTTGAGCACTTTAAGGGTCTACACCCCCATATGTAAAAAGGGTGTGGTTTGTATAAAACTTAGGCTCTAAACAATCAAATTATAGCCTACCTTCAAATAGTGTCGAGAAATGTAGTTTCAATACTGAAAATATTTGTAATAGCCTTAAAATTAAAGCTTCAAAAATAGTGTAGATCAATAGATCTATGAAAACTTGAAAATCTTAAAAATTGACGGTCCCAAAATGCATTACAAAACACACAATTTTTAAAACTTGAAATCCATTTTTTTCTCATGTCCATGCATCTTGATGTTAAGATGATGAATTTGAGAATATTTGGGTATGAAAACAATATCTTCTAGGGAAATTTTTTAGGTAGGCTCAAATTTGATTGTTTAGAGCCTCGGCTCTATATAAACTTTTCCCATGTAAAAATAGTGTGTGCCTCAAAAGCTGCTCCCTTCAATATTCTCTCTAATAATTATCTCAATTTGATAATAATTATCTCTTTTCTTAATAGCATCTCTCTGCTAATTGTTATATCAATTGCCTCACATGATGTCCACTTTAACTCCTTATATCTAAAGCCACTTGCCCTACATTATCTATACTATATTATTAAGCAAGAATTAAGCGGTGAACATTTGTCTCGAAAATAAGAAGGATCCCTAATTGTATAGAGGTTGTAGGACACGTTCGTAACTCTAAGAGCGTGTTTGATAAGTGCAAGTTTCTGAAAGTGGGAGTTAAATGTCCGACTTTCATGTTTGAAATTATTGTGTGGAAACTATAAAGTAGAAAGCCACCTTCTATGCAATTTTTTTAATGTTAAAATGGGTTCATTTTTGGAAGACCTCTCTTTCATAAAAAAATGATGGAAGAGCGGTCTTCCATAATTTATGGGAGACTCCCTTCCACTCCCAAAAATTCCATGTGTCAAACACACCCTAAGAGTATAGAGATGGGAAGAGGAAGGAAGGGAAGAGAGAGTACGCATAAATTATACGAGTGATGAGAGTAGAGAAATAGATTTTAGTGCGATTTATTTGAGAAAATATGCATAATATAGAGAGATAATGAGAGATTTTAGGTGAGGATAAAGAGAGGAGAAGAGGAAGAAAGGGAAGAGAGAGGGTATGCATAAATTATATGAGAGATGAGAGTAGAGAAAACGATAATCTTCTTATACAAGATTTTAGGAAATCAAGATTTTAATAGGATTTATTTAAGAGAATATACACAAGAGAGAGATAATGATATATTTTAAGAGAGAGAGAGTACATGCAAGAGAGAGAGAATGAGAGATTTTGAGAAAGAGAGAGAATACGTGCAAGAGAGAGGAAGTGCAAGATGAAGAAAGGGGAAAGAGAGAGAGATAGAGATGGCTCAATCTTCTAAGATAGAAAAGAGTGAAAGATGAAAGAAAGAGAGAAAGATTCCATATATATCTAAGTATATCTAAGATTGTTTCCATACTCTAAGGGCATGTTTGTTTTTTTGAAAGTGTTCTTTAAGAAAATATTCTTTCAAATTTTGAAAAAGTTACGTGTTTGTTTCATACTTTCCATGAAAAGTTCAAACTTTCAACAAAAGTTCATATTCTTTTGTTAAAAAGTGAAAGACTACGTTTCTAAAGGGGTAGGAACATACTTTTTCAGAGTTTTTTTGTTGATCACTATTCACTATACGTACTATAAATATATAATATTGGTAGGGTTTTATTAGTCTACACTACTTGTGGTGTAGACCCTTAAAGTGATCAATATTTTTATACATTTAGATACCCTTATCTTATAGTATATTAGCCTTTTGTTTAGGGGTATTTTAAATAATTAGTCGAGGGTAAACTAGAAATTTTTAATAAAAACAAAATCATTTATTAACAATAGTAGACAATAACGTCACGGATATGGTATGGGACATCACCTATAAAATGCATTAATTGTTTTTAACTACTATGTCATTATTTTTTTATAAAAATATCCATTATACCCTTCTAAATGACCAAAAATGCCTCTACTTAAAAAATTTTGTTTGTTTTACAATTCAAAGGGTATTTTAGTATCTAAAAATGTTAAGCACTTAAAGGTCTACACCATCAAATGGTGTAGCCTAACAAAACCCATATTAGTATTATTAAAATGATATAATATAATATGAGTAATGATTCTATCAGACCCTCCCAAACTGTGTAGGACCCAAAAGATCACCATTAAATTTGACACAGATCTTTAGAAAAGTTATCACATAGGTGTGAGACTTGACTATTTTAGAGATCTGTGCCAAATTTAATGGTGATCCTTTGGGGTTCTATACACATGAGTGTGGAAGGGTCTAATAGGATCATTACTCATATAATATTACTATAACATACTACTATATGATATACTATTATAATTTATAATATTACATTATATATTGATATTTTGTATTATATATTAATTATATATTATATGTAATATATAATATATAATATATAATATAATATAAATATATAGTAATATTTAATATAATATTTTATATTATACTAAATATCATATATTATATATATTTATCATATTATATATAAATATAATATGTATTTATTATATTATTTATAATATTTATATTATTACATTATATATTAAATAAATATCTTATATAATATTTTATATTATTTATAATATATATTTATGATATTATATAATATAATAAATATAATATATTATATTATATAGATTACATAATATAGAAATATCTTATCTTATATATTTTATATAATAAAATTTTATTATATAATATTTATATTATTATATTATAAATAATATATTTATTATATTAAATAAATATTATATATGATAAAGTAAATAATAATATAAATATAATATGGAGAAGTATACAATGAGACCATTTATCTTTGGTATGAGATAGTCACAATTAATTTTGACTATTGGATGTGAAATTTGACAGTCGCATTTAAGTCATTGAACAAACTCAAACTTGAAAAGAAATTTTCTCGAACTTTGTGATACACCTAAGCTATCATATTTCACATCAAATGGTTGCAAGTAAGTTTGATTTTCTTGTATCAAAGGTAAATGGTCTCATTGTATACAGTCTCATATTATATACATAATAGATAAATATCTCATATTATATTATATATCATATATAATATATGTTTATTATACTATATAATATTTATATTATTATATTATATCTAATATATAAATATCTTATATATATATATATATTATAAATAATATATTTATTATATTAAATAAATATTATATATAATATAATAAAGGGTGCAGTTTTTACAGAACCGATGCTCTAAACCATCACATTAGAGCCCACCTTCAAATAGTATCGAGAAATACGGTTTCAATACTGGTGAAAGCTTCAAAAATAATGTACATCAATCAAATCTATGAAAACTTTAAAAACTTAAAAATTAATGGCCCAAAAATGTCCTACAAGATGCACTCTTTCCAAAACTGAAAATCCATTTTATTATCAAGTCCACGCATCTTGATTTCGAGATGATCAATTTGAAGATATTTGGGCATCAAAACAACCTCTTCCAGTGAAAGTTTTGAGGTAGGCTCTAATTTGATTGTTTAGAGCCTAGGCTCTATATAAACTTCTCCCTATAATAAATAATAATATAAATATTATATACATAATATACAAATATATTATATTATACTACATATTACATATAATATATAAATTTTTTATATTATATTATATGTTACATATATTAAAAATATGCATTAATAAAATATATAAAATATATTATATTATATATTATATTATGTTATATATTTATATTTATATTTATATGGTTAATATGTATATGTTATCAAACACATTACCCAGAACTTATTTAAACATTCAAGAACAAAACCTTCAACTTTTTAGAAGATTTAACAACATTCAACTTTTCAAAGATATCTTTCAAAACAACAACCGCACCTTAAGGGTAGAGAGAGGGGAAGAGAAAGAAAAGGAAGAGAGAGAGAGAGTACGCATGAGAATATGTACAAAAGAGAGAGAGAGGTAATGAGATTTCATTTCTATCTTAATTAGGTTTAGAAGTCTTATAAATAGAAGTCTCTCAAACTATGTTTTATTATATTCATATTCACCTCTCAACCTCTTCGTGCCCCTCTCAGCCTCAACAAGGTGTGTTTTGTTTCTCTCTCTTTCTCTATTTATGTGTGAGTTTCACATATTTATTGATTTATGATTTAAATTTGTTATTTGAATTTAAAAAAAAATTATTACTTTATTGCCCCTTTCGTGAGTCCTACCACCCTTCTTTGACTAGCCATATATATCTAAGATTGTTTCCATACTCTAATGGTGAAGAGAGGGGAAGAGAAAGAAAGGGAAGAGAGAGAGAGAGTACACATGAGAATATGCATAAGAGAAGAGATAATGAGAGATTTTAGGAGAGCCTAAAATCTCTCTCTCATGCTAAGACAGAGAGATTCCACTTTTGTCCTAATTAAGTTTAGAAGTCTTATAAATAAAAGTCTCTCAAGCTATGTTTTATTAGATTTGTGTTCCCCTCTCAATCCTTTCGTACCTCTCTCAACCCCAACAAGGTGTGTTTTGTTTCTCTCTCTCTCCCTCTCTGTTTATGCGTGAGTTTCATAAATGTATTGATTTATAGTTTTTTTTTGTTATTTGAATTAAGGAAGTTATTTTTTATTACATTATCGCCCCTTTCTTGTGTCCTACTACCCTTCTTTGACCAGCCACGACTATTGGCAGAGGTTAAGTAGGTTATTTATCATGACAAAGAGAAAGGCAGCTGCATCAACATGCCTCTATAGTAATGCTTAGATTTTTATGTGATTTTATTTTCTCATTGTTTATGGTTTTTGTCCACAACAACATGATTTCCATAAGCAAGTAAGGGCAAGAGTTAGACATCCAAAGCTTTGGTCTACATCTCTTAAAAAATTTAAAAGTAACTTGAGAGATACCCAACCCATCGCTACAAAACACCACCAATTGGTATGCCATTTTTTATCTTTAAATTTCCCTTCTTGCTCTCTTAATTTCTCTAATATTTACACATAAAATAAACATTTTATAGGAAATTTTTTGGCAAACTTTCTTTAGGTAATGAATTACATGTTTAGTAATGGAACCAGAGATTCGTTACGGAATTAGAGATTCTAATCATTGTGTAATGGATTATGTTTGGTAAAAAAAATTATTAGTAATTATAATATTTATATTTTTTATCTCAAAGATAGGAATATTATCTAAAACAATTGTGTTAGTAATATGCTTATAATATAATAACTATAAATCATATATAATAATAATATAATATTATTAAATATAAAAATATTATATATATTAACAATATAAATATATATATTATATATAACATATAATATAATATTTATTATAATATAATATAAGATATGTATACTATTATATATAATATATTTAATATAATAAATATATTATTTATAGGGTTTTATTAGGCTACACCACTTGTGGTGTATGCCCTTAAAGTCCATAATATTTTTGGACACTTAAATACCCTTAAATTGTAATACAAATTTTTTCAAGTGATAGCATTTTTTGTCATTTAGAACTGTAAAATGGATATTTCTATAAAAATAATGACATTTTATTAGTTAAAACATAATTAATGCATCTTGTGGGTGATGTCACACACCATGTTGGTGATATCATTGTCCACTATTGTTAATAAATGCTTTTGCTACTTCACCATTGATTAATTACTTAAAATAGCTGTAGACAAAAAGTTACTATACTATAGTATAAAGGTATCTACGTGTCCAAAAATGTTGAGAACTTTAAGGGTATACACCACCAAGTAGTGTAGACAAACAAAACCCTTATATTTATTAATATATATAATATAATAAATAATATAATTTTAAATATATTTTACTTTCAAATTTTTATATGATAATTTTTATAATCTCTCTCCATGGGTTTTAGGAAAGTGGGTGGAGAACAATATCAAAAATGGAAGGGATATTTATTCGTACATATTGCATGCAGTATTTTTAGAAACAAGATTTACACGGGTTTTGTATATGCACGATTTAAAACGGGCATCTCTCTCTCGTTCTTTCTGTATACTATTCTTTCAACTTTCAATTTATTGTACAGGTCATCTTCCTCATCTGAATGGTAGAGTAAACTCTACTTTCTTATGTGATCCCTTTGCTTCTTCTTTTTTTAATTATTATTTTTCTTTTCTTTTAGGTATTTGTTTCCTTGACCCATGACTGTAGATGATATTGTGTAATATGGTTTTTTTGTTTTTATGTACTTATTGAGACTCTTAATGAGGGGTTAAAGAGAGAATTGTGTTTGAGGGCATTAATGGATTCCTTGACAAATGAGAATTTATTTCTTTGTTTTTATAGTTTATACTTTGACTAGAAGGTAAGTTATTTATATAGCTTTACTGTTGGTTTTTTCTTTGTTTCTTTGTTTGATGAATGTTCAAGAGAAGGTACGTTATTTATATAGCTTTACTGTTGGTTTTTTCTTTGTTTCTTTGTTTGATGAATGTTCAAGAGAAGGTAAGTTATTTATATAGCTTTACTGTTGGTTTTTTCTTTGTTTCTTTGTTTGATGAATGTTCGAGAGAGAGAGAGAGAATTGGTGTGTTTGATGAATGTTTGAGAAAGTGAATTAGATAACCTCAACATGTTTCACAAGCCTCTCCGATTTAGGGAAAAAATCCCTGTATATGGGCAACCTCAACCTGTTGCACAGGCCTCTCCGATCTGGGAAATGGGCTGTCACATATGAGGAGTGGCTTGAGGAAGTATACGCTTCTTATAGCAATGAGTGCAGTTATATCATTTCAAGTGACATTGTAAGATTTGTCGTCTCTCAACATGTTAATCATTGTCGTAGGCTGATCAAGATAGAGGATGTGAGCATGGGGATGTAGGTTGAAGAGTTTCACATCAATTCTCCTGTTCGATATTCCTATAGCTGGAAGTTTTATCCATTATCAATCACCACGATAGATGATTAATTGTTGAAGGGCCATGCACACTGCTGCAATTTCAGATAACATCTTGAAATTCTCACTCTTCATTTTTATAACATATCTCTCATATATATTTGTGTAGCATTGTAACGGCTTTATGGAAATTTTCCAATGTAAATTTTCATCCACATACTTCTCTTTTTGCCTCTGTCAAGCTTTCTCAATGTCTATTTTAACAGACTTTGTGATCGAAAGAGGAAATAAGAGATTTGATTGTTGGTGACAGTTGAAGAAATGATTTCATACTCTTTTGGGTTTGACACACTTTTTTCAGCTTCCATCCATGAGAGATTTGCCTGGTTTGTATGTGTAAGTATTTGTGATGTAAACAAAAAATGATTGTCCAAAAAAACAAACAAACACATAATTTGGTTTCAAAGCATTGATGTATTCCTCTGTAGAGGAGAGAGAGAGATTGGTTGGGTTCAGAGCATTAATGTGTTCCTTTACATAGGAACCATATATGTAAACCCATAAAGAGTGAGAGAGATAGGTTGGCTTGGGAGCATTAATGTGCTCCTTTGCGGATGAACCATAGACGTAAACCCATAGAGAGTGAGAGAGATGGATTGCCTTGAAAGCACTAGAAATATGTATGATGTAAATCCAATATAGATGGCGTTGGGTTTGAGAGAGAGAGAGAGAGACCCATGTTAAGTTTATAGTTGGTATCAACATTCATCTTAGAATCATATTTTATCTAATATTGGTTTTAGTTTTGGCTGGAAGTAGATGAAATTGTTTGGCTCTCTCTATATCAAGATAAATTTTTCGACTCTCTCTATAACCAGTACTCTCATGCTTAAAGTAATTCATTGTAGCATGAGATTCTCTATTTGAGTTTTTTACTAGCTTATCTGACAGCAAAATTTGTTGTGCCTTGCGTCCGAGTGCACTCCACATATTGTCCAACAAAATAATATTATCTTCTATATTTTGAAGAGATTTCTTTTTATGTATTTTTATATGGGCAAGCTTTCTTTGCTTTCCCTACCACATAAAACTTATATACTTCCCCTTATCTAACCGTCCATTCTAAATGGAAGGCTAAGATTGGCCCAGTCATGTCTCTACACTATTTTTTCTTTAATTTTTTTCTATAAACTATTTTGACACCAAATTTTGGATGTCCAGTGCTCTTTTAAATTTGCACTAGCGAAAAATATAAAATAATATTTTCAATAAAATAAAATGAAGAAAATACCCCTAAAGTTTCAAGGGGTATTTTGGTCATTATATTTTATCGAAAAATTATTTGTAATATTTTTTAGAGGTGAACCCCAATGAGAAGATGGCACATACCAAATTTCATATTCATATAATTTGTATAAATAAAGTAAAAATAAAATACTTTTAGACTTCGAATCTAAGATCAAACGGTGAGTGAGTATCTTGATCAAAATCGGACGGCTAGATGGTAGAAGAAGCATAGATCTTCTATGTAATAGGGGAAGTATAGAAACCTTTCTTTTTTATATATTTTATGCAACACATGTAATCCATAATTTTATTTAGGAGTTGGATGCACTTATTAAAATTTTACATTTTAAATTAATAAATTTTAAATGATTTTTTTTTAAAATTACGTTTCATTATTTCAAAATTTTAAATATAATTTTATAAATTAATATGTATCCATAATTATTCATAACCAATTTTTACTATTATTATAAATATTAGAATGTTATACAATAACTTTTTTTCTTTACCACAAAATAGGAATTCAATTTTGCATCTTTTAAAAAAAATTAAATAAATCTATATTTTATAGTGTGATGTTTAAAATTTGTCAAGATTCAAGATTAATTTTTATATTTTCACTATGGACTTCTAAAGTTTTTTTTTTTTTTTTTTTGACATGCGTTCACCCTTAACTCCCGCGTAATACAGATAGATATATTATATATGGTGTATATATTAACTCCCAAGAGTGCCTACTATTCACTTACTCGGGCAGAATCCAGGGGCAACTTTTGTTATTTGCCATAGTAGAAAGCATAACACCATTTGATAGGAAAGGGACAATATCAGCAATTTGATATGGTGAGAACTCCCGCAGAGCACTAGGCCCATTTAGTTACGTGGATAAGTAGCAAAGCGCGCTTAGTGTTGCTCCAACCACAATGAGCAACATGATTCTGATTTGGATGCGATACTTCACTTTTTGGAACTCTAAAATTCATTAACGAAATAATGTAATGTTCGATGAAACTCAATTTTTAACCACTCCATAAACCACTTAACACGCCTATTAGACCATAGACCATATTATGATCCTTAGGACTACCATAGAAGATTCAAAACGCCAATTTCAAGTTAAGCACCAAAAAAAAAAAACGGCCCAAAGTTCAAACTGTTGGAAGCTGGACGCTTATGTATCGTACGTTACCTATGCGACGTGATACCAAACCAATTGCCGGCCACAAAATGATTGGGCCTATGCCTACGCGACTTGATATGTTTGGTGCTTTTAGGATTCTTCAATTATTTCTTCTGTTTTAATTTGAAAGATGTTATGTATGATTTTTTTTTATGTATTCTTGTCAAACAAAAAACAAAAAACAAAACATTCGTCGCGCCAGCAACAACGACGCATAGAGTGTCGCTATGGGATGAACGGCTAAGATGGTAGAGAAATGGTTTTGGGGTGTGTGGAAGTCATGGGAGTTCTTTTAGAAGTTCAAGTGTTAAAAGGGGTTTATAATATTAAAAGGTTGCGGTTTTTATATAGCCTAGGCTCTAACCAATCAAACTAGGGCCTACCTTCAAATAGTATCGAGAAATGCAGTTTCATTATTTAAAATCTTTGTGATAGCCTTAAAATATATTTTCACATTTATTTATAAATTTTAAATAGTGTAGATCGACAAATTTATGAAAACTTGAAAATTTTGAAAATTGACGGTCTAAAAATGTTACAAAATACACTATTTCTAAAACTTTAAATCTATTTTTTCCTCATATTCATGCATCTTGATGTCGAGATGATCAATTTGAAGATATTTGAGCATCAAAACAACCTCTTCTAGTGAAATTTTTGATGTAGGAACAAATTTGATTGTTTAAAGCAGCGGTTCTATATAAACTTTTCCCATATAAAAAAGGGACTCGAAAGATCCAAAAAGTCACCCTCATTCTCTCAAATGTGGTATTCGTAGACTGACCAAAGCCCCTCTAACCATGTCAGTTGTCCGGCTCAATGCGACGAATATCATGTCGCTCGCACAGTTATAGCGGCCCCCTCATTTTGTGGCAAGAAGTTGGTTTGAGCAGGTATTGGTGCCTCCATGAAATTTTGAAGTTTAGGCTGTTGTTTTTATTTGGAGGTTAACTTGAATTTGGACTTTTGAATATTTTATTGTGGTCCTAGGGATCTTAGTTTGTCTATGGTCTAACAAGGGTGTTAAGGGGTTGTTGGTTTTGTGGACTTGTCTAAACATTGGTGTCTCCATAGTTGCATGAAGTCACGACTGATTGGCCATTTGAGGACTGTTAATGTCGAGAATTGAAGAGCACGAAAGTTATAAGTAATGCGTCATTTGAGGACGGTTAATGTTGAGAACTTAAGAGTAGCAAATCCTAATCATTTAAGGGCCTTAAATGGTCACATTGGGTGAATTTAAAAGAGCACTTCCTCTTTTTACATTAAGGGATTCAAACTTATCTTTCAAAGCATGGTTTTGAACATTAGTTTTAACTCATAATTTTCAAAACCTCTTCTTACTTATTTGAACTTCCTCTTTCTGAAGATGCAACTATGGAGCTCTTCATCTTGCTGCATTGTGCATTCATACAGGGAGGCTAGTGTTCAATCTTTCATTTCTTTGTATCCCAAGGATAAAATTTAACTAGAGGATTTAGATCATCACCCTCATCATCATCATCGTCTAAGCCTTATCCCAACTATTTGGGGTTGACTATATAAATCATGTGTTGTGTCATTCCACTCTATAAAGGGTTATACCTTCAGTCAACCATAAGTCACTGTATCTCATCTCACTGCTTTAATCCACATCCTTTTAGGCTTTCCCCTTAGCCTTTTAGAGCCTTCCACTTGAACCATATCACCCCTACTAGCTGGTGTTGTTTTAAGTCGACACCACACATAGCCAAACCACCTAAGTCAAATTTTTCTTATCTTATTGCCGATTGGAGCTAGACATTAATTTCAATTAATAAGAGAAACATTGTAGTGATAGAGAATTTTTTTAACCTGAAAACAAGAAGATCGTTATTCAATTTTGTTGTATATAAAAAACGTTTGTGAAATCCTTAATATTTGGACCATTCCAACAACTCGTTTCCAACCAATGTTTGAAAAACTAAATCGGTGACCCGGACCCCTGTCCTAAAAATCGGTTCAAATTGGCATATCAACTGTTCAGATCGATGGATAGGCCGAATCGGCTCGATCTGGCCTCAACAACAATTCAAAAATGTATTAGAAACCATTTCAAATATTGTTTTTTGAGTATGGGAACAGTGCATTATGAATTTTCAATATGTTGCAAAAATACATGAATATTGAGATGTTGTTTCTTGTGTAAGTGTCTATTGATATTAATTTTGATACTAAATTTTATACTAATTTTGGAAAAAGCAGTTTTTCAAAGTTCTCCAAACCCATTTTGCGATTTTTAATAAAGAAGCGAGGAAGAAAATGATTTTTTTAGTTTTTTATACGAATTTTGTGATATTGATTGTAATTTTATACTAATTTTATTTTACCTTTTTTCTACTAATTTTGTGACACTAATCATATTTTTATGAATTCCTACCTATCTCTCTCTCTCACACACACACTTAAAATTGATCTTTATGTGGAGAAGGAAAAAATATCGAGCGCATAACCTTTATAAAAAAGAAAAGGAAAATAAGAAAAAACAGGTAAAAAGAAAATGAAAAAAACAGTAAAACTAGGCATAAAAAAATGGAGCGTGTGATAAAATAAAAAATAAATGACTAAAATGCTTAAACGTTTTATCCAATTAAAAATATAAAATATTTTTTAAAGGGAAAAGTTTATATAGAGCTTAGGCTCTAAACAATCTAATTAGATCCTACCTCAAAATTTTCACTAGAAGAAGTTGTTTTGATGCCCAAACATCATCAAATTGATCATCTCAACATCAAGATGCATCGACATGAGAAAAAAATATATTTCAACTTTTGGAAATAGTGCATCTTGTAACGCATTTTTTGACCGTCAATTTTCAAGATTTTTAAGTTTTTATAGATCTGCTTGATCTACACTATTTTTTAAGCTTTAAATTTTATAACTACATATAAAAATATATTTTAAGGCTATCACAAAACTTTCCAATATTGAAATCTTATTTCTCGATACTATTTGAAGTTGGGCTCTAATTTGATTGTTTAGATCCTCGGCTCTATACAAACCTTAAAGGGAAAAGTGTATATAGAGCCGAGGCTCTAAACAAACAAATTAGAGCCTGCATCAAAAATTTCACTAGAATAGGTTGTTTTGATGCCCAAATATCCTCAAATTGATCATCTCGACATCAAGATGCATGAACAAGAGAAAAAAACATGGATTTTAAGTTATGAAAAGAGTGTATTTTATAACACATTTTTTTACCATTAATTTTTAAGATTTTCAAGTTTTTATAGATCTGTCAATCAACACTATTTTTTAAGGTTTAAACTTTATAAATAAAAATGAAAGTATATTTTAAGGGTAATACAAAGATTTCCAATATTGAAACCACATTTCTTGACACTATTTGAAGGTAGACTCTAATTTGATTGTTTAGAGCGTAGGTTCAATACAAACCGCACCTTTTTTTAAATGGGCCCAAATAAATGAGCAAAATATTTAAATTTTCATTTTGCATTTTCAATGGAGTATATACACCCAAATGCTTAAATTTCATTATGTGGAGGATGAGCCTAAATTGCATTTGGTATACGATGCACGAGTTTGAATTGCTGGTGGGCCAAAATCGTATACATAAAATTTCATTATACGTAATGGGACTCTTGGGCTATATCTCTTGATTTTGATATATATGTAACATCTATAAGAAATTTCTTATTTAGCATAGAGTCTTAACCTTACATATATGTGATAAAAAATGAAAGATTATGTGTACCCTATTTAGATCACTATATGGGAAATGTGGCTTCTTTTAAAGAGTAGTAGGGCTTCCTCTCCTTAGAGAGAAGAAAGCTTCCTATGGAGGGAAACACCATGGAGCTTCCTATGGAGATAAACGCCATGATGTGCCTCCTGTCGATTGAGAGGTTGGTTTCTTGTAGAGAAGCGGTTCTCATGAAGATTTTGGGTGGTTTCTCTTTTTAGTGAGAGGACGTCTCAGTTGCTCTTAAGATTCTCTTCCTAGACAATGGTTTAGCTATGGAATGGAGATGATCTCTTCTTGGACGGTGGTTTAGCTATGAAATAGATATGAGAGATCGGCAGGTGCCGGTTGGGAAAGCAAGTTTAAAAAGGCTTGTTCAATTGGGTTTTATCGAGGGTTAGAAAGGTAATTCTATGTCCCAAATCTATGATGTAATTTTTATTGGTATAACAGATTTCAATTTGTTGTGTCCGTTGATGTAGCCCTTTTGGGGTGAACCATGTAAATCTTTGTGTTCTTGTGGCATGTGTTTCATGCTTTATTTCTCATATTATGGTTCGTACTCTTGCCTATTTGTTTCTAGCTTGATAAGAACATAATATTGATGGGATCCAACTTTTGGGATTCCTGTTTTTGTGTTTACGAGAGGTTCTTAAATCTTAACAAGTAGTATCAGAGCATATGGTCCAGTACAACGCTAGTGTTTGTGCATTTGGTTGAAGAAAAGTACATAGCAAAATATGTAGAGTGTTTTATTTGAGGTGGAGAATATGATAGCAAACACTATTATTCAGCAAAAATGATGAATGAATTTAGTTAACAAAAGATAAATAATTTACAAAGCTATTCCATTGGATATTGACATGGTGAGCGGGTGATTTTCATATCAAGTTGGAGATTGTTGGTTATGGTGACATCCACCCACATAAGAAAATCCCATATTATGTGGGATTGAGATTGATATTGTTAAGTTTCCTAGAGGAAATAGAAATCCAAAAAGATTAGGACTCTTGAATATATCTTTTGGTTCTTAAGATATATGTAATATCTATAGGAAGTTTTATGTTTAGCGTGGACTCCTAACCTCATATATATATGATGAAAGATGAAAAACTATGTGTGCCCTATTTGGGTCACCATATAGGAAAGGTAGCTTCCTCGAAAGAAAGATGCAAGGTTTCCTCTACATAAGAGGCAAGGCCTCCCCTTATAGAGAAAAGAGCTTTCTATGGAGAAAAACACCACGATGTGCCTCATGTAGATTGAAAGACTGGTTTCTTGTAAAGAAATAGTTCTCATGAAAATTTTAAGCGGTTTTTTCTTTTAGTGAGAGAAAGTCTTGATTGCTCTCAAGGGTCTCTTCCTAGACAGCGATAGAACTGTGGAATAGAGATAGGTCTCTTCTTGGACAGCGGTTTAACTGTGGAATAGAGATGAGAGATCAAGGATGTCAGTCGGAAGAACGGGTCTAAAAGGGTTTGTTCGACTGGGTTTTGTTGAGAGTTAGAGAGATAACTATGTGTCTCATAATCTATGATGTAACTTCATTAGTATAGTGGATTTTACTTTTTCGTGCCCCTGGATGTAGCCCTCTTGGGGTGAACCACATAAATCTTTATGTTCTTGTGGTGTGTGTATGTGTTTCATGCTTTATTTCTCATAGTACGGCGTATATTTTTGCCTATTTTGTTTCTAGTTGGATAAGATCCAACTTTTGGGATTTCTGTTTCTGTATTTGAAAGAGTTCTTAAATCCTAACGGATGATGGACCATGACGAGTATATATGCTACTCAAATACACCAAAACATTATTTAAGCACATGTCTGTTCATGGAACTTTTTTTTTTTTGGGTAATTAAAGGAGTAACTCAAGTTCCCAAGGAATTTGGCCCCTGCCCCTTTGATGAGAATGGAGTAAACCTCATCATGGGGCTTAGTACCGCTAAGCCCCAATTACGTCCAAGGAACTTTATGTATTTTACTAACTAAATGCAACGAAAGCCACTCCAAACACAAGTGACTACTATTTATTCCATAATATTCTCAAACATAAGAACATTGTCCGCACTTATTTATCACACTTTGGCACTACATACCCAAGGAGAGTTGTCCGCGTTGCTATGTGCTTAGAATTGGTGGACGAAGTATGGATATGCTACTCAAGGAAAGAAGAGTCCATAGACAATGGGATGAAGCTTTTATCCCCATTGGGAATAGGAAAACGTTTATATAGAGCCGAGGTTCTAAACAGCCAAATCAGAGCCTCCTTCAAAAACTTTATTAGAAAGGTTGTTTTGATGCTCAAATATTCTCAAATGGTTTGGAAATAGTGCATCTTGCAGCGTATTTTGGGATTGTCAATTTTCAAGATTTTCAAGTTTTCATAGATCGGCTGGATCTACACTATTTTTTAAGCTTTAAATTTTATAATTAAATATGAAAATTTATTTTAAGGCTATCATAAAGATTTTCAGTATTGAAACCACATTTCTCAACATTATTTAAAAGTACGCTTTATTTTGATTGTTTAGAGCCTCGGCTCTATACAAACTGCACCCAAAAGGGATATAGGGGAAGAAAGGGAAGCATTGGCTCTAGAAATAACCCGTTCATCAAATATTCAAAAATGGAAAAAGAGATGAAAAAACAAAACATTCATCAATAGGCCTCAGGACTCCTCCACTTAATGTGTGGGGTTTACTTTAAATAGAAAATTTTATGAATAATAAACATTAGAAAATTACAATAAATGGGCAAATTGAAAAAATAAAAAGTTGTACAAAAATTAAAAAATGTAAACTAAGGGCAGATTAGCAAGTTTCCTATAGGAACTGGCTGGTTCCTAAAGTGAATTATCCGGTTCTAGTGGCTAAGGAAGTTTACTATGAGAAGTGGCAGCTTCCTATGGTTCTAGTGGCACCAACCAGTTTCCCTTATATGGTGGGAGCCAGCATTTTTTAAGCTTTGTTTGTGACGTTGTCGAACTTTCTAGACGCAAAAAAATAAATAGATAAATAATAAAAAAGAGAAACCATGCAAGAGCATCCCCTGTCTATGCACTCCCCGGGCGTAGATGCCTCAGCCACGCCCGGTGCCACGAAATGATTGAGAACTACGACGGGACGGGACGGGACGGGTCGAATTGTAAATTTTTAACAAAAGAGACATTACCTGCGGTGGAGCACGCGATACACACTACTCATGAGAGATTGCACGCCATCTCTCTGTCTCTCTCTCAATTCCATGCACAGGAGAGCATCTACTTAATTATTGGGTCGCAAGACAGTGGCCCCCCCTCTCTCTCTACACGCCCACACAAGCACATGAGTATTAATTATTCCTGAAAAGGAGAAAAAAAGTGAAAAAATAAATAAGATGAGGCAGAGGTATGAGTTGATCTTGACCCTTCTTGTGGGAGGGAGGGCTCCTAATAATTTAGGGAGAAACGATACAATTGCAAACCTTATCTCTCCATTTCAATTTACGCCTCTATCCACATGCTCCACCTTGGCTCTCATATCTATTTCAAATAAGGCTGGCAACGGATCAGGTGGGCCAGCCCGGCCTGGTTGACACGGCCTTGAAGAGGGCCACAAAATGTGGCCTTAGGGCTAGGGCCAAGGCCATGATAGGGTCGGCCCAGTTCAAACCGGTCTGGCCCTCATTTTTATTTAGGTTTTTCTTTAAAAAATATAAAAATTTCTAGCCCGGTTCGGCCCTCCCTGTCTTAAGAGGGCCAAGGCCTCTTTGACCCGGTCAAGACCAGGGCCCAGCCCGTTGCCAACCCTAATTTCAAAATTTATAAACAAGATTGTCTACAAAAAGACCTTTTTTTTTTTGTAAATGGAGGTCACAATCGTTCCCACTCATTAGATATCAAATTGAATAGCTTGGGGTGAGTTACGAAGTCCGAGAATTTTTATTTTGAAATTTTGTGTATTCAATAACACTCTTATAACTATCCATTTTGAAATTTAAAAGACAAGAATGATTATGACATCTATATACAAAAGATAAAGAGAAATGATCTTATATGACTCTCTCTCACCCATATGTATAAGACCTCAAAGGATCCCTATTAAATTTGGCACGGATCTTTAAAAAAAGTCAAGTCTTACACCCATGTGATAACCTTTTTTAAAAATCCATGCCAAATTTCACGGTGATCTTTTAGGGTCATGCATACATGGGTGGGGGAGGGTCCTATAAGATCATTACTCAAAGATAAATGATATTTTTGTAGACAATTCTTTAGTAAAAATAAAAATAAAAATAAAAAAAATGATCCTCGTCTTTTAAAAAACACAAGGGGAAAGGCGTCTTCACAACAGCCAAATAGTTAGGCTACCAACCTTAACAATGACGTTGACATGCTGGTCCGCTCTCCCCACGTGCAAAGCACCAATCTCTAGGCAACACAGTGTAACATACAATAGACCTCAAGTTAGTTGTAATAGATCTGCTCAAACTTGTGTGGGTACTTTTCCTAACATTGAACCCACACTTGAATCCGAGAGGACTTTAGTTTGGTGAGATGAGAATAATGTGTTCTCTTGAATAGATTGTAGTTTAGTGATATGAGAGTGATGTTTTCTCTTTCTTTCCTTTTTCGAATGTTGAGATGACATGAGACTATTGTGTAGGTCACACATTTTGGAAAAAATTTATATAAGGTATCAACCTTTTACTGTTGAAGTAAGGTGCACCCCAAAGACCCATACGAGATGATTGTTCTTATGTTGAAAAGTCTCATATTGTTCATCTCCGCCTCTAGATGTATGTATGAAAAAAAAAAAATTCAAAATATAAAAATGGTGCATCTTATAATACGTATGAAAATAAATAAATAAAGATTTTAATGTATGAAAACAGTGCATCTTGTAATACATTATTTTGGACCATGCATTTATAAAAAAATTAATTGTTTATAAATTTGTTCGATCTGCACTATTTTTGAAACTTTAAATTTTTATTTTTAAAACTTTAAATTTCATAATTAAAAGTGACAATAGATATTCATGAAGCTTTTCAGGACCAAAACTTCAACTTGATATAGTTTTGAGGTGCGCCTACTTTTATTTTTTTGAGGTTGATGCTTAATAAGTTATACTTGGTGGGGCGAGAATGTGAACCGTGCCTGACACATTTGGGTGCTTTGTTTGGGTTGAATCCTGACCAGATTCAAGTGCTTGTTTGATTGGAACGTTTGGCTTGATAACCTTGTATGCCTGGCAGGGGTTCTGCAATATGGAGACGCAATGATAGTTCCAAGTCCATTTCAATGCCCTATGTTGCTAAAATGGCACCAAGTTGACCGGTTTGAATAAAAAATTAACAAATGGGTGGATGATTTGGTTTTGATCTCAAACTGAATGGCCAAAATTTGACCTAGCTTGGTCCATTTCACCATTTCACCATTTTAGGCCATGCCGAGTCGTATTGGGAATCCAAACTTAATTTTTCGCTTCTCTCAGTGAACTCTCCACTATAACAAATTTAATTCTTCAAAATCAATTGTCCTATCTGGCAGATAGATTTTAAGAAATCCAAATACTCAAAAACTATATTTGGTACAATAAACACTCGGAAAATAAAAATAAAAAACCAAGAGAAACAAAAATAGGAAATCCAAAGCTACAATAACACACTAAATACCATGATCAAATCACCTCAAACACACAAATATGTTGGCTCGCCTTAATCGTTACATCCACATGTGATAGACAAAGATACAATTTCATTATCATAAAAAATTACACGATTGAGTAAATACAAGGGTTACCTCACAATCGACCGCTTTCCCCATCCACTACCACAAAATAACCATCGAGTGAACGTCCATTAAGGACTTCATCACCATGACTCCGCAACGGACTCGCCCGAGTTGACATGGGAATCGAGTCAACACGAGAATTGAGGAAAATACCAGGATTTTAAAAATCGGCAAGTCGCAACGGACTCGCTCTAGTCGACACGGGGAATCAAAGAAAATACCAAGATTTTAAAAATCGGCGAGTCACAACGGACTCGCCCAAGTCGACACAGGAATCGGGCACCCCATGTCATTCTTCTGCAAAACCGGGAATCGTCCAATCCTAAAGAAGAATCGACGATTTTGAATTGTGGATCGCCCCTATTACGTCATAAATCGTGATTCCAGCCGCTTAGTGACGTCACAGGACGAGTCGTTACCTAAGGACATTTTGGTAGTGACGTCACAGAGCGAGTCGTTCCAAAGGACATTTTGGTATTTTAGTGACGTCACAGGGCGAGTCGTTACTTGAGGACATTTTGGTAATTTTAGTGACGTCATAGGGCGAGTCGTTACCTGAGGACATTTTGGTAATTTTTTTCGTTACTTGAGGACATTTTGGTAATTTTAGTGACGTCATAGGGCGAGTCGTTATCTGAGGACATTTTGGTAATTTTAGTGACTGGTAATTTTTTCGTTACCTAAGGACATTTTGGTAATTTTAGTGACTGGTAATTTTTTTCGTTACTTGAGGACATTTTGGTAATTTTAGTGACTGGCCTGAGGATATTTTGGTAATTTTAGTGACGTCACAAGGCAATTTTAGTGACATCACAGAGCATTTTGGTAATTTTAGTGACGTCACAAGGCGAGTCATTATCTGAGGACATTTTGGTAATTTTAGTGATGTCACAGAGTAACGACATTTTGGTAATTTTGGAAATTTTTTTCAAAATGTTATAACTAGTGACGTCACAGGGCGAGTCGTTACCTGATGACATTTTAGTAATTTTTTTCAAAATATCATAATTAGTGTACGCTTTCTCTCCATCACTCTAGGGCTTTTATAAAAGGTATTTATACCTTCTACATTTTTCCAATTCTTCGATGTGAGACTTGCGCTAAGCTATATTATATTGAAAATTCATACAATATAGGTAATTATTGTACAAAACTCTTCAGCAGCGCACGAGGGGCTGTCGTAGTTAATAGCAGTGGTTCCTATGTGTGACGTCCCAACCCAGTTGGGACATTATTGTGCAAAATTCACTTTTTTGTCTTTCAAAAAAAAATTTAAAAAAATAATTTCATTAAAAAAAAAAAAGATAGGTTTTTACTTTTGTCTTAAAAAAAAAAACTAAAATTTATCTTCATAAAAAAAAGAAAAAGAAAAAAAAGATAATAATATCATTAAAAAAAATTTAAAAAATAATATCATTAAAAAAAAATAGGTTTTTAATTTTGTCTTAAAAAAAACCTAAAATTTATCTTCATAAAAATAAAAATAACGTAAAAAAAGATAGATTTTTACTTTTGTCTTAAAAAAAAACAAAAATGAAGAAAATAATATGATAAAAGAAATAAAGAAAATAAAAAATAATACAACAAGCAAAAATAGAAAAGGTAATATAACATTTCCTTTTTTTTCTTGTCAAAAAAAAAAAAAGTAATACAACAAATATCATATTTTCTAGTAAAGAAAAATACAATAAGTATTTCTTGTCAAAAAAATAAAAGATATTTCTTAATATAACAAATATTTTTTAATACAAACTAGGAATAACTGATCTAATTATAATTTTTATTTTTATAATATGGTAAGCTTTAACATAAATTTAGGAATATTAGTTTTAAGATATGATTCATACACAGTTGAAATATTTCTCTGTCTCTAATAATCTCTTCCATTAAATTTATTCTAGAATTCTAAAAAATTATATTTTAAAAAATTTGAAGTGTTATTTTGAAAATTGATGCGCATTCGAATAATTAATATATTGATAATCAAATATTTTATTTATTTATTTATTTATTTATTTACATTATAAATCTTGTAATGTATTATTTTTTTTACAGGTGTCAATAATACATTTTAAATTAGATGCTATTATAAAATATTTTAAATTTTCTATTATTTATATAATAAAATATAAACCAACAATTTTCGTTGCAATATATAATATTATAGTTAGATAGGTTGTAATAATTTTGGATTATAGTTAGTTAGGTTGTAATAATTTGGTTTTTTTTTTTTTTTTGTGGATTAGGTTTTTCCGCCAATTCGAGATTTTAGTGGTCATTTTTTGTCGATTTAATCCATTATTTATTGTAGTCTATGTATGATTATATACTTTATCCATGGTAATTCTATGTTTTTTGCTTTATGTGATGCAAATTTAATAGTTAACATAAGTTCATACAGGGAAAAAATATCTTAATTATTCACAAATTGATTAAAAATGAAAGTTAATAATGTAATACCTGTATTTTTTATTGGATTCTTAAAAAATAACATTTATAATGAATTTTTATAATTTTTTTAGATTTTTTTTAAGGCTTAATATGACCGATTCGGCCGATTCTCAATCCGAATCGCCGATTCACCTATCTGGATGGATTTTTGAGGTGCCCGATCGGAGACACCAATCTGTTTTCTAAACCACTGGAAAATACTGATAAAACCACCCTAAATATTGCACTATGCTAGCTATGAGTTTTCCCAAAACACCATTTCACTTACAAGTCCATCCTTTCACTCTCTACAAAATAGCTTCTAAAGACCACACTTCACGTGGCTCTTACAATTACTAAAAGGGTGTGATTGGATAAGGCCGAGGCCCTAAACGATCAAAGTAACACGCATCTTTGAATAGTGCCGAAATATATTTTTTTAGAATAAAAAATCTTTATGATGGTACGAAATTTTATTTTCATCTCTAATAATAAAATTTAAAGATTAAAAAATAGTATAGATTGAGTAGATCCATGAACACTACCTTGAAAATTAACGAACTAGATAATACATTACAAGATGTACTATTTTCGAGACTTAAAATCTACTTGTTTACATGTCTATACGTCCTGAAGTTGAGATGATTGAATTCAACGTTTTTCAGCATCGAAAAAACTTCTTCTAGTGAATTTTTTATGTGTGCTTTAATTTGATTGTTTAGGGCCTCACCCATATGTACACTTTTTCCATACTAAAATGCCTTTTAACAACAAAAAATGAAAAACATTTTTAACTAACATCCATAATTTGATTATATTTTCAATAATTTTTTTGTATTTTCAAGTAGCATAAAATATTGTTAGCAATTTTCAAATATTAAAAATAATCTATGTTTACGATGCAGATCGGAGATATCTTCAGAGGTAGATCCCTCATATCCAAACTACAAACTAATTTTATAAAAAAGAGTGATTGAGATTGGGACAATGAAATTCTAAGATGAAGTCAAACCTACTCATAAATGAGCAGATCTGCTCTTAGATCAGTGGCAGAGCCAACATTGATCCGAAATGCGAAATACTATGTACATGTAATAAAACTAATTTAATTCGAATAAAATAAACAATAAAAGGAATGCAGGAAAGAGTAAAAATGTACCAGACCGAGCTAGTTGGCTCGGGGATCTCGAGGCTTCAAAGCCTCACTTGTATCAGGACCAACTGAGTTTGTGTCGTGCGTCCTCTTTGTTTCTATTCAGGTTTTGACTAGGCATTGGCTTGGTTGTATGGATTTCTTAATCTAAGGGCTGCAAGTGGCCTAAAGCTAAGGTTTTCCTATATTTAGGTGTTTCTCAAGTCTCACAATCTCAAAGTTTTCTCTGACCACACAAGCTAATAAGGTGTAACAAGGTCTAACCCTCAAATGAGTCTCGAATCACCTTTTTAAAGGCTGAAAAGCAACTTGAATAGGTAACTAGCAATTTCAAATGGATTTTCCACCTTGAATTGTTGTTTTGGGGTAGAAATCATGGGCGACACTTGTCATTCAAGCCGAAAAGGTCTACATTCAATGAATCTGCCAAAAAATTATCAGGGAAGGGTTGGCATGCAGAAACTGTCAATTCAGGGCAGTTAGAGCTGGTGTCGCCCAAACCAAATCTGCTCATAATAACCAAATCTACTCATAATTAGCATATTCTAGTCTGAGGTGATTTTTGGGCTGTTGGTATGCTGCCTGTCAAAAATTAGTAGAATTTGGTCAGTCTAGGCTGGGCGACACCACTACCAAATCTGTCCAAAATTGGCAGCTTCTTGTCTTTGCTAATTTTGGGACTGTTGGGATACTGTTTGTCAAAAATCGGCTAATTTGGGCCAGTCAAGGAGTGGTGTCACCTAGACCAAATATGCCCATCATTGGTAGATTCTTGTCTGGGCTGATTTTGGGTCTATTGAGATGTTGTATGCAAAAAAATCAACCGATTTGGGTCAGTTTAGGCTAGGCGTGCCCAAACCAAATTTGCCCAGAATTGGCAAATTCCAGTTTTAGGGGGATCTACAGGCTCTTGTGATACTGCCTACCAAAATTTAGGTCAAAACGATGTGTTTTGCTATTTTCAATTTTTTTACTAAAACAGGGTGTTCTGCAAGATTCTGGATCACAGAGCAGGCAGTATGGACAATGGTGGTCTATAGTCTGGGAGTCTACTGGGATAATGTGGTCTTAAGGTTGTCTATAGTTTAGAAAATCATCGAATTTGTCAGTACAAAATGTGGTCCTAAGGTTGTCTATAGTTTAGAAAACCATCGAATTTTCCAGTACAAAATGTGGTCCTAAGGTTGTCTATAGTTTAGAAAACCATCGAATTTGCCAGTACACTCATTCAAGGGACAAGTGAGTATCAAAGAAGTAACACTGCTGACATTTTAAATTTATCTGATGTCACACCAACTTTCCCTCCAAAATATTGCGCTCCTTGCTCACCCACCTAGGGTATTTTTATCTTAAGGTTTTAGACGTGAGATGTTCCGGTGAGTTATACAAACTTGGAACTCGAGTTGGATTTTCTAGTCATGCCTCTTAACTTTAAAGGTTTTCATTTTTAAATTATTGAACCTGCCGTTTTCTTTGATTCCCTTAGGATTTCTTAAGGTCTTGTATAAGTTTTACTCGTTTAGGAAAAGGTTTGCCTGATCAATTCTAAAGAGATAGATGAGACGGCAACGCGGTAATTATCATATACGGATGTCTAAGCTCATTTGTTTTAAAAAAACATTTTAGAAATTTTGAAAATAGGGAGAGTTTTAAAATAAAATCAGAAGCTTTTGACATGTTACGATTTTAACAAAGAAATTAAGGTTTTTAAAAACATAAGATATATAGTGAATCATTTCGAAAAGAGAAAGATATTTTGAAAAAAAAAAATTTAGTTAGCAGTTTTAGTTTCTGCAACCATAGAGCCTTCTAAACAGTTTAACGTCATGTAGCGATGGATAAATACACCCGAATCTTTACGTCATATGGGGCTAGATGGATACACCCAGCATTTTATGTCATACGGGGACTAGAAATTTTCTGAAATACACCTGACCTTTAACGTCATACGAAGTTAGACGTTTTCTTGTCTCGCCTCTTTTATGTCGCACAAGTTTGACGTTTTCTGAATTGTGATTTTGGTCGGTAGTTTAAACTCGTGTCACCAGCAAATATCTAAAATTTTTTGAAAATTAACTAAATGTCTAAAAACAATCTTTTTTCGTAAGAAAAATGCATAACAAAACTAACTTTTGTCCCCATAACGCTCCAAAATTGGAGTAGGGGCATTTTTGTCCAAACTTTTTGGGCAATACGCTCTGGTCGCTCAATGACCTGGGTGAACTGACCTCCAAAATCAAATGATTTTGATTCTGTAGGTTTTGGGGGTTGCCTTATGCTTATTTTTTTGAATCTTTTGGGGTTTTTTTCGAAATTGGTTGGCAGTTTAGGCTCGTGCCGTCGAGGAGCATCTGATAGGCTGTCTGAGACTAATTTATTTTAAAATCATTTGAAAATAGTCAATTTTAGAAAGAAAATATACAAAAAATTATGATTTTGGATACCAGAATGCCCTGGAACTTGAGCAGGGGCATATTTATCCAAAAACATTTGGGGGACACTAGTTGTGTCACTCGGGCGACAAGCTGTATCGCCCAATATATATATATATATATATATATATATATATATATATATATATAACAATTTTATGTTTTTAACATATTTTTGTATTTTAATTCTGATTATTTATTGTTTAAAATGTATTTGTGACTATTTTACTCTTTTCAGTTTTTAATAAACTATATAAAATTAATGTTGCATACTAAATCCTCTTTTTCAGTTTTTAAAGGAAGTTATAAAAAATAATGATGCATAATATCCTTGTATATCATATTTTCATCTATGTTGCAATATTGGATTGCTATTTACACTGATATGATGACCAACAACTATTCCTTTGACATTTATTAATTAGAAATTATGAAATGTCTCTACTGTTATACTAACTTTACTAAAAAAAATAAAAAGCCAATTTTAAATTATTTCATATTATTAGGTTTTGAATTTGAATGTTTGTTGAATTTCATTTTTGACTCATTTTTTAGTAACTTCAAAAATACATTATGCTTTTCAATGTAATTTTCATTATTTGGAAATAGTCTATGATGAATTTCTAAATTGTTCATAGTGAATTTTAAGATGCTTTACAAAAAATATTCCAGCCATATTACAGAAAATTAGAAATATGCAACTATAGTTTTTTTGTGTTGTTTTGAAAATTTAAATAGCTTTACATTTTTTCCATGATTTTTATACATCAAAAAATCATTCTAAATTTTTGAAGTTTTTTTGAAAAATCATTTTTAAAATTTCTTGAATCTTTAAAACAAAATAGGTTGTATTGACTCTTAAAAAGAATATCAGTTTTTAAATAGTTTATGATCCTAAATATGAATTTCCAAGGCTTTGAATTATGTTTATGACTAATTTTTATATTTTTAATTTCTCTATATTTCCTTTTCTGTTGAATATTTCTTTGGACTCCTCTTTCTCCTCTAGTTGTTTGGATTCCAAAATAAGGGTTAGAAGCAGTGTATTCACTAGATGCTCACTAGAAAGAGTTTGTTTCTTAATATTTTCATTATTAACTTGGAACCAGTGTTCACAAAATCGAACCAGAATGGTTAACCGGACATGGGCCCAAAAGCGGTTTAACCGACCTAACCGATAAACCAGCTAATTCAACCGCTCTAAACAGGCATGTCACGGGTGGTAAAAAAAGTGTTGAAAAAAAAATAAAAAATACAAAAGTATTTTTATTAAATTATGAAAAGCATATAAAGAATGATTAAAACAAAACATATTCAAATGAAGTTGAAAAAAAATGGATTTTAACCCACTTTATACTTTATAATGGCTATTTTTAAAATTTTCTAAAAAAGATGAGAAAATATAAAAGTGAGTATTAATGATCAAACAATTTGTAATCTTTAGCATAATGTAAAGAATATTTTAAAATGCATTACAAATCAAATTCCTTATTTTTTACAATTTATATACATTTTTTTGAATTTTTTTTTTTTAAATACCGGTTGATCATGTAAAAGCCGAGAGTGCTCTGTCTAATGTTGTGCATCTTCCATTGGGGGAAATAGTAAAAATATATACAGCTTATAAGAAGATCCGAAGATCATAATCAGCCATAATAAGGGCGAAGAATTAGCGTATAGTTACAACAGCAGAGAGAAAGAAGGAATGGAGAGAGTGAAACCGCATAGACTTTACACAATACTCGGTAATACTCCACCTCAAGTTGGTGGGTGGGGATCAAAAACACCCAACTTGTGTTGAAGGTAGTCAAAGCGGTCCTTGTCAAGTGGTTTGGTGAAAATATCAGCCCGCTGATTATCCGTTCAGAGATACTTAGTGGAGATGATTCTGGCCTGCAAGTTTTCACGAACGATATGGCAATCTAACTCAATGTGTTTGGTGCGTTCGTGGAAGACTGGATTGGAAGTAATGTGTAACGTTGCTTGGTTGTCACAGTATAAGTGCATGGGTTGGAAATGTGCAAAACTGATATCATGAAGGAGATATTTGAGCCATACTAGTTCACATGTGGTGGTTGCCATGGCCCGTTATTCAGCCTCAGCTGTTGAACGGGAAATGGTAGATTGCTTCTTGGTGCATCAGGAAATGGGGCTCTCGCCAAGAAAGGTGCAATAACCAGTGACAAAACGACGTGTGGTGGGGCAACTGGCCCAATCGGAATCTGAATAACCTGACAATTGGAGATTATTAGACGATGGTAGAAGGATACTTTTCCCTGGACTTGACTTGAGGTATCGAAGAACACAAAGAGCAGCATCCATGTGAGGTTGATGAAGATGTTGCATGAATTGACTCAAGGAATTGACTGAAAAAGTTATTTCAGGTCGTGTAATAGTCAAGTAGATGAGACACCCCACAAACCGTTTATAGGAGTTGGGATCAGGTAGTAATGTGTCATCATCGATATAGAGTTTTAGATTTTGTTCCATGGGAAACGATGCAGATTTGGCACCTAAAAGTCATGCTTCTTCAAGAATGTCAAGGGTGTACTTTCGTTGAGGGAGGAATATCCCTTTGTTGGAACGAGCCACTTCAATGCCCAAAAAGTATTTTAGGAAACCAAGGTCATTGATTCTGAAGCGACTGTGCAAATGACTTCAATGGTGGAATGGCCATTGCCCATCAATATAATGTCATCGACATAGACGAGAATGATGGTGATCCGATGCGCTTTTTGAGTGTGAACATTGAGTAGTTTGCTGTAGATTGTTGAAAATCAGCTCGAAGAAGAGAAGAAGAGAATTTGGAGAACCAATTGAGTGAAGCCCGTTTGCGACCGTATAAGGATTTTTTGAGTCTACAAACAAGTGGCTCACCATTCTCCCCCTTTCGAGGAAAGCAGGGTGGGAGTTGCATGTATACTTCCCAAGCTAAATCGCCATGGAGGAAGACATTGTGAACATCTAATTGAAAAAGCGGCCAATTTTGCACAGCTGCAATGGAGAGTAAGCAACGGACAGTGACCAACTTGGCCACAGGTGCAAAAGTCTCATGATAGTCGATTCCCTCAGTTTGTGTGTACCCTTTGGCTACAAGACGAGTCTTGTAGCATTCAATGCTACCATCGTCGTTGTACTTGACTTTGTAAATCCGTCGACACCCGATGGCATGCTTGCCCGGTGGTAATGGAGTAACAATCCAAGTGTTATTGGCTTCAATTGCCTTAATTTCTGCAGTCATAGCATCTTTTCAACAAGGGCTTTTAGAAACAGATGAAAATTTTTTAGCCTCTTGGGCAGTAGTGATAGTAGCAAGAAAAGTATGATGTGATGAAGAAAACTTGTCATAAGAAATGTAATGACTAAGGGGGTGATGGGTACTTGAGGGGGAAGCTTGCTGAAGTGGATTGATTGGCCTAGGAGGAAGACGTGACCTGGGCACATTTGTAGTCAATAAGCCAACCGGGGGGCTGGTGAGTGCGAGTGGAACGTCATGGTGGGGAACTAGCAACTGCTGGTGGTGAACTAGTAGTGGTGGAGGTGCCATCGTGAGAAGGAGAACTGAGTAAGGTGCTCGTGGTGGGAACAGGCGGTTGGAGCATTGGTGCGGCGAAAAGATGAATAAGATCGGCCAGTGGGTGAATGGTAGCATCAAAAGGAGGATGAACTAATGGCGCAGGTGGAGAAGGAGTTGCGATGAATTGTGGATCGATGGGAGTGGAGGGTTCGACGGAAGAAGTATGGATGGGTGGGATGGTGTCCACGATGGGAGTGGTTAGGGATGAATTTGTAGGAAATAAAAGTGGAGACTGTTCGATAGACGCATCATGGATGATGAGAAGAGGAATAGGGGGGCAGAGGGGTTAAGAGAAGGTTTAGAGAGAAAGAGGAACTCATTTTCGTGGAATGTCCTTACAAAGAATTTTTGTCATCTAAGTCATAAACTTTGTAGCCTTTTTGGCCATAGGGGTAATCGAGGAACACACACTTTCGAGCACGGGAAGCAAATTTGCCACTGCTCTTAGTGTGAGCAAAGCATAAGCACTCGAAGACACACAGGTGTTGATATGGAGGTTTGGATTGAAACAAGATTTTATGAGGGTCTTTCCTTGGAGAGTAGGAGAAGGTAAGCGATTTATGAGGTAAGTGGCTGTTAAGATGCATTTACCCCAAAAAGTGAGAGGTAAAAGGCTCAGGCTTTTACAAGAAGATGACAGTGTTTGCGTTTAATGACACCATTTTGTTGGGGTGTGTTGACGCATGACCATTGATGTAGAATACCTTTGGTATGAAGGTAGGTTTGCAATTGAGAGGAAAGGAATTCAAAGCCATTGTCTGGCCTTATAGGTTTTGACAGTGGAATTGAATTGGATTTCAACCATGGTACAAAATCGTTTAAGATGTGAGTAGGCTTCACTTTTAAAAGTCATCAAGAAGGTCCAAGTACAATGACTAAAATCATCTACAATAGTAAAAAAAAATCGTGCTCTAGTGTGTGTTGATGTAGAGTAGGCACCCCATATATCACAATGAATCAATTGGAAAGGAAAAGAGCTTTCAATAGAACTAATTGGAAAACAATTTCTAGTTTTCTTAGCTAGAGGATAAATAGTGTAAGTAGTACATTTATTTAATGGAGAAGAAATAGAAAGTGCAGATGATAATTCCTGCAATCGTTGGTTGGAGGGGTGTCCCAAGCAGTTGTGCCACAATTGAAATGGTGTAGCTTGATTACATGAATGTGTTATTCCTGGATCTTTGAAGGCATAAAGGACGTCACATTATTCACCCAGACCAATCACCCTCTTCATAGATAGGTCCTGAAAAACACAAAATTTAGGAAAGAAAATAGCAACACAGTTGTGAGTCTATGTTAATTTATTGATAGAAAGCAAATTCAAATGAAAGGAAGGAATGCATAAGACATCATCAAGAATAATGCATGGAGAAAGAGGGCATTGCCCATTGTGAGAAACAATGATAATCTCTCTATTGGGTAATCGAACAGATTGGTGTTGGTTGAGAAGATGTGTGACTGATGAAAGGTTCATAGAGGATGTCATGTGGTAGGATGCTCCTGTATCAATAATCCGCGGAGATGATTGAGAAGAAAAAGTAGCACATGAAAGAGCCATATATGTCAAGTTCGCAGATGATAAACTACTGTCAATGTTGAGCAAAGAAACCAATTGGTTGTGCTGCTCAGGAGACAAAGTGAATAGCAATAGACTATTGCCAGTAGCGACGATGTCTTTGTTGGAGGGAGCATGAGAGGATGTAGCATCAGCAGTGGAACGGTCAGCTTTAGGGCCATGTAATATGCGGCATTGATCCTAAACATAACCAAAGAAACCACAGTGGTAACATCTTGGGCTTTCACGGCCTCGAGAACTATGGAGCTTCCGGCATTGGTCTTTGGTGTGACCATAGAATCCACAATGCTCGCAGCGGGTACCAGTGCGGCCCTTGGAGTTCTGGCAATGAAGCTTGCCGCGGCCATGGCCATAGGAGTCATTGGAAGAAGCAGCCATGGCTGCGCCCTCAAATGGCTGGGACATGCGGGAGTGCATGTTACGTTGTTGCTCATCTTGTAAAACTAGAGCATAAGTTTTGCTTATTGCAGGTAGGGGTTCCATCGTGAGAATATTGTTGCGCACAGTCGAGAATGAGTCATTCAGTCCCATGAAAAACTAAATGACCCGTTCATTTTGCTTGAGTGTGGACATCTCCTTGGCAGCCTCGCAAGAGTATTTGGGAAGAGAAGAGAGGGAGTCGTGCTCGTCCCAATAACCATTTAGAGTTGTGTAGTATGATAAGATGGAAAGTTGGTCTTGAATTAGAAATGTCATGTGAAATACGGTAAATTTGGGCAGCTTTACTTTGGGAAGGAAAAACGTTCCTGAAGGTCGTGCCAAACATCTTGCGCAGTCTCGAAGTAAATGATGTTGTTACTAAGTTCTTTGCAGACGCCATTCCAGAGCCAAGATTGTACCATTGTGTTGCAGCGATTTCAGACGGAGAAGGTGGGCACTTCTGTAGTTGGTTTAGTGAAAGTACCGTTTTACCTCAAGAGCAGTGCTCATGGCACGTTTCCATATAGGGTAGTGATCGCCGATGAGAAGTTGGGAGACGAACACCATCCCCGGGTTATCCGAGTGGTGAAGGAAGTAGGGAGAGAAATAATCAGAAGCTTCTCCAGTGGATTTGGTCTGATCGAGTGCCATAGGAAGAGTGAGATGGAGACGAAGGAGGAAAAGCAAGAAGAGCAGATCAAAGGAGGAAAAGCAAGGAGAGCAGATCGAAGACTAAATGGTTATTGCATTTGCATTTAGTGGTTGGGTTTGCGGCTTCCTCCTATAAACATCGGGTTGTCCCCCCCCGCCCCCGCCACCCAATAAGTGGACTCATTCTGGCTAGCCAAAAAAAAAAAGAACCTATGAATATAGAGCTCTGGATCAGGGTGGCATTCGGTTGCAGAGCATAGAGAGATCCAAGAGGCTATTTTGGAGAGAGAGAGAGAGAGAGAGAGAGAGAGAAACAACCAGAGGTCTTAGAGAGAGAAGGTCAAAATTAGGGTTATCTCAGAGATTTGGCCCGAATCATATTAGGTCGCCAGAAAATTTCACTGGGTTATGAGAAACTTTTCGAGAGAGATAGGCCGAAAAAATGGCCCAAAAAAAAAAAAGTCCGACTGCACAAAATGCATGGCGAGTTCTCTCTCTCTCTCTCTCTAAAATACTATAAAGATTACAAATAACTCTCAAGATCAAGAAAAAAAAAAGGCATACTCAATATAAATCCACACTCCGATGGCCTGTATACCCGAGTCACATTATCATCTGAAAAACTTCCATCGTTCCTGTCGCTTGCTGTATACGATTGGGTTTCTTCTAGAGAGAGAAAAAGATGGGAAGTAATACTTTCACCCTGTAAAAGAAGCAAGAAGGCCCAAACAAGATTGCAAAACCTTGCTCTGATACCATGTAAAAGCCGATAGTGCTCTGTGTAATGTTGTGCATCTTCCATTGATGGAAAGAGTAAAAATATATACAACTTACAAGAAGATCCGAAGATCGTAATCAGCCATAATAAGGGCAAAGAGTTAGCGTATAGTTACAACAACAGAGAGACAGAAGGAATGGAGAGAGTGAAACCACGTAGACTTTACGCAATACTCGATAATAGATCACCCTAACTGCTCAAAACCGAAACCATCCACTAGCTGGTTCCGATCTAACCGGACGATTAGCGGTTAGATCGGATGATTTTGCGAACAAAGATTGGAACCTAGAGAAAATGAAAAATTAAGCATCATGACTTCAAACACCTCCCATACCACCAATGCCTAAAGCCCGTTCTGTTCTTTATGTAAGAATCCTTAGCAAAATGTGAAGCATTGGGCACAACACATTCTCAACCATTTCGCAATAAAGATAAAAAATGACTTTTACCTCTTATAAAATGAAGCACCTTAATTTAGCTAATCCTAGACAGTTTTGGTTGTCCTAGGTATTATTTCCCATAATTTAATGGGTGTGGTTTGTATAGAGCCGAAGCTCCAAAAGATCAAATTAGAGCCCACCTTCAAATAGAGTTGAGAAATATGGTTTCAATATTGGAAAGTTTTGTGATAGCCTTAAATTATATTTTCATCTTTAGTTATAAAAATTAAAGCTTCAAAAATAGTGTAGATAGAGCAGATCTATAAAAACTTGAAAATCTTAAAAATTGACAGTCCAAAAATGCGTTACAAGATACACTATTTCCAAAACTTAGAAACCATTTTTTTTCTCATGTCCATGTATCTTAATGTCGAGATGGTTAATTTGATGATATTTGGGCATCAATACAACCTCTACTAGTGAAAGTTTTGAGGTAGGCTCTAATTTGATTGTTTAGAGCCTATATAAACTTTTCCCTAATTTAATTGAAAAGATTTAATGACATCAATGTTGCAAAGTGTATATTTCATATCTAAGGTAAAACCCCAGCTAAAAAAAGTTTTTGGAAGACAAAATTTGAGGATGTGAGTTACTCCACTTAACAATCAATCTTAAATAATAATAATAATAATAATAATAATAATAATAGGGAAAGTGTAGAATAAGACCTCTTTTGGGATCATATATGCTACTCTAAAAAAAAAAAAAGGAGAAAATTACATAAAACCTCCAAAAATGGACTTTCTAAGCAATTTACCCCCAACCTAACTTTTCTCAGCAACGTTTTCCTCAAAACCATGTTTCTCAGCAAATACCCACCCCCCAACTCAAAAATAAAAAGAGACTAAAATACCCCTCCCTTACCTCACACGTTGACCATGGCGGTTTGGCACTTCACCATGGCGGTTTGGCACTTCACTATGGTGGTCCGGCACTTCACCATGACGGTCCGGCGTTTGGAAGAAGTGGTCTGACGATGAAGTCACTGATTTGGAACGATCCGGTACTTCACCATGGCGGTCTGGCATATCATCATGGCGGTCTGGAGTTTTGAAGAGGCGGTTCGGCATTTGTTTCTAGATTAATTAGAGGTCCGGCATTTGTGAGCTACGGTCCAACAAAATTAAAAATTGTGTCTAGAATAGGTGGCCCAACAATGTACCGTTCCGGTCCAAAAGAATGGATGGGTCCGGCAATATACAACCGCGGTCCGGTATTTCCTTTTATTGGGATCCGAAAATGATTTGTTATATACAAGAAAGGTATTTTCATTAAAAAAAAAAAATGAACTTTTTATATTAGGGGTATTTGCTATAAAACTTGATTTTTGGGAAAAATATGCTAAGAAAAATTAAGGTGGGGTAAAGTGCCTAGAAAGTCTATTTTTTGAAATTTTATGTAATTTTCCAAAGAAAAAACAAAAAACAAAAAGACCATGTCATAACCATTTCTAGTTATAAAATGTCAAATCAAACAATTTAAAGGTCATCACGAAGTTTCAAAAACGTTTCTTTGAACTTTGAACCTTGAAACTAATGAATCACACACTCTGAAGCTTTTGATTTCAGATCTAATAGCGATAAATTGTAACCTCCATATACAAATGATAAAAAGTCTCATTGTATGTATTTCTTTCATTTTTTGAATTGTAGTCTATGGGAAAAAGTAGCATAAAATCGAAAGCTTCCCTAATTTCATTTATTGCAGCCAAACAAGTGCACCTCAATCAGGCCTTCAAAAAGCTTCATCTAAAGGTGGCAATGGCTGGGTGGACCTGCCCGGCCTTGAAAAATTGGAGCTTGGGCCACTAAATGTGGCCCCAGGGTCAGGTCACTATGGCCCGAGGGCTAGGCCAGGGCCAAACCAGCATGGTTTGCCCAAACCCAACCCTAATTTATTTTTTTTCAAAAATTCTATTAGTGTTGTCCTAGCCAAGGAGGGTCGGGCTTGGGCTAGAGGCTCTTTGACCCTGTTTGGGCCAGACCAGGGCCAGTCAAGCCCATGCCCAAGCCCAAACCCAAGCCCAGCCAACCCTAGCATCATATCTCTTCCTCTTTTTTACAAAATGTGGATATTTGGATGAAATCAAGAGATAACAGCTATGATTCGGTTCATAATTGTGTCCCTACAATTTCATGTGCGGGACAGCCCAGACATTTCTAATTCTAAACAATCATTCTTAGTTTGTATAGACTTACTATCATAATCAAGATTAGCATAAAAAGGGCATAGCCTACCATGCAACACGCAACACATAAAGAATATATTGCATGTAGTAATTTGTGATTTTGTCATATCCGCTCTGCTGCGGCCGAAGTCGCCTAGAGCATAATGAGGCGAAGTACTATTTGGTCTAATTTAATGGGCTTCGGTTAGATTCAGCGAATTCCGTCCAATAACCAAGTTTCGGCAGAGACACTGAAGGGTAATTTTGTAATTTTGTGACCTTTATGAGGGCATTAAATAATAAGATTTTAAATACTTTTAAAATTCTAAATTAAAAAAATATACCTGTTTTATTTAAGGTGCGGTTTATATAGAGCCTAGGCTCTAAACAATCAAATTAGAGCCTACTTTCAAATAGTGTCGAGAAATGTGGTTTCACTATTGGAAATCTTTGTGATAGCCTTAAAATATATTTTCATAATCATTTATAAATTTAAAGCTTCAAATATAGTGTTGATCGACAGATCTATGAAAACTTGAAAATCTTGAAAATTGACGGTCCAAAAATGTGTTACAAAATATACTATTTTCAAAACTTGAAATCCAGTTTTTTCTTATGTTCATGCATCTTGATGTCAAGATGATCAATTTGAAGATCTTTGGACATCAAAACAACGTCTTCTAGTGAAATGTTTGAGGTAGGCTCAAATTTAATTGTTTAGATCCTCGGCTCTATATAAACTTTTCCCTTTATTTAAATAAGGGTGTGGTTTCTAGCAACCTTAAACAATCCAATTATTTTCAAACTTATATAAACTTTTTCTTTTTAAAATAACAGTGCATACGAATGCATCCGTAGCTGTAGAGGTAAGGTGCACCTTCAAATTTTATCATGGTATATAATTTTGACATACAATGTTCTTAGGATTATCTCAAAATCCATTTTTATATCTAATTATAAAATTTTAAATTTTAAAAATGGTCAAAATCAAGTAAATCTATAAACAAATGGAAATCTTGAAAATGGACGGTGTAGATAATATGTTGTAAAATGCTCTATTTCTGTGACTTAAAATCTTTTTATTTTTCATGGTCATACATCTTAATGTCAAGATGATCAATCAAAGGGGTTTTCAACATTAAAATTACCTTTTCCGATGGATTTTTGAGGTGCATACATAGTTCCACATTATGAGGTTGCATCCTTATATAAACCTTTTCCTTAAAATAAAGGATGAAGTTTCTATAAGGCCTAGGCTTTATGAAAATATAATAAAGCCTCACCTCAAACCCTAGTCCGAAAATCACATTTGGTAATGAAAATCTCCATGATGGATCTAAAATCAATTTCAAACATTGCAATAAAATTTGAAACTAAAAAAACTGTACAAATCTTATGGATCTATGAACACTATTTTAGGATGCAATAGACGGTCTAGATAATTTGTTATAATATACCTATTTTTAGAGGTTAAAATCTTTTTATTTTTTCTTACAACTATAATGTTCAAGCCGAGATGATCGATGTAAAGTTTTTTCAATACTTAAATTGTAATATTCATGAGTTATGATGTGAAGCTTTACTTATTTTAAAAGATCTGCAGCCCTATCAAACCATTTTCCTTAAATAAAAAGGAAATACCAACAAGGGGTTTTTCAATTTTCTTTTTACTTTTACTTTTCACGGTTCTTCTCCCATTCTTCCTCTTCCTTCCCGCTCTGCTTCCTCTTTCTTTCTCCTTTCTTGTCTTTCCTGCTAAACGGGATTACGGTGCTACCAAGTACAAAAACCTGATCCAAAGAGGTAAAGGCTACTACTTCCTTCCCACTTCACCTCAATGTTGATGATTCGGTAAAACAAGTGGTAAAAATTTTATTTTTATATGTCATGCATGCTTGTGATAAAAAACGATTACTATTTTGTTTTTTTAATTTTGCAATTTTTTAGGTTTTAATATTCAAGTCCAAAATCTTCCCTGAATGATCCAACCCTCCAAAGTAATTTTTTTTCCAACCAAACCAAAAAAGACTCTTAATCAAATCTAACAATATTGGTAATTTGTTTTGTACCACTATAATCCTCAAAAAGGTAGCTCCTTTGCTTTCTATATGAAATTACAACTTCAAGTTGGTTGTGCAAGGGCCTTCACTATACTCTGTGGGCCTGTTTTGACCCATCTACAAAGGCATCTTCCTCATTCTAGCCCAAGGCAACGTAAGGGCTGACCCTTTGTCATAGGGCTGGCAATGGGCCGGACCACTTGGCCTCGAGAAATTAGGGCCTCAGCCATAAAATGTGGCCCAAGGGCTAAGCTAGGGCCAGGAAACCACCACTAGACACTCATTTTCTTTATATTTTTCCTTTTCTTTACTCACTACTCCATACAAAATAGAGATAAAATATGGACCGTACAAATTAGAGATAAAATATGGAGTAGTGAGTAAAGAAAGGAGGCAAAAAAGTGGGAAGAAGCCCATCAAGTTTGGTGATGAGAATAGGCCAAGAAAAAGATGGCCATGCCCCACTTTTGTATGGGAAATGATACAAACACACTCCATATTCCACCACGCTTTCATGGCACATAGATGGGCCCGCTGTTCTACATTTTTGGCCCTTCCACCCAAGACATGAGTGAGAACAGAAAAAGGAGCATGTGGGCTTCATGCCACCCATGTTATAGGTGATAATAATAAGAAAAATGTTTTCGTTTTTTACCTTTACATTGGAGTGGCTTGAAATGAAAAATGAATGGGGAAAAGAAGAATAAACTCAAGTATGTGTAAGAAAACTAAAATAAATGGAAGTAATAATGAGACTAAGATATTGTGGAAACTGAAATAAATGGGAAAGTGAAAGAAATAGTTCAGTCTTAGTGCAATGAATAAATCCATGAGAGCGAGAGGGAGGGCCAAAAAGAAGTAGTTGAACTCGATGATGGCATGTGCAGTGCATAAAAATTGTTTGTATTGAGGTATCTAGTGGGAAAGACTGACCGCGGCGACATCTGCAATTTAAGAAAAGGAAAAAGTTTATATAGAGCTAAGGCTCTAAACAATCAAATTAGAGCCCGAATCAAAAATTTCACTAAAACAGTTAGTTTGATGCTCAAATTTCCTCAAATTGATCATCTCGACATCAAAATGCATATAAATGAGAAAAAAAATGGATTTCAAGTTTTGAAAATAGTGTATCTTGTAATGTATTTTTTTACCGTTAATTTTCAAGTTGTTCTAGTTTTCATAGATCTGCTCGATCTACACTATTTTTTAAGCTTTACATTTTATAATTAAAAATAAAAATATATTTTAAGGCTATCACAAAGATTTCTAATATTGAAACTAATTTCTCGAAACTATTTGAGAGTGTACTTTACTTTGATTGGTTAGAGCCTCTGCTCTATACAGACCGCACCCTTAAGAAAATGCAGCTTAACTGCAAGATACACAGCTAAAAAGAATGAAAAAACATGTTATATATTCATAGATAGTAACAAAATGATTTCTACCTTTATTTTTTGTACTGTTTGTATGCGGGTGACAATATGCCAAACCCTTGGCCTTGGCCTCGCCCAACCCATAGGGCCGGGCCAAGCCTAAATCTAACTTGGCAATTACGCCACAATTTGTACCCCAAGCCCTACTTTTTTAGGATTGGGCCGATCGGGGTGGGGCGGGCAGATAAGCCCGCCCATTGCCAACCCTACGTATAGGTGTAAGATGCCCACATCTAAGCCGCACGTCCTTCTGAAAAAGAAACACATAACGACACAAAGAACATATATATATAAAGTCATAGAAATTGAATTGAATTCACTATAAAAGTTCCCCAAAAACAAGCATTATTAACAATTTGGATTGAAAAACCATCTTAAATTACAAGAGGCGTATCTCGACGAATCTGAGCTGTCCAGATAAAGACGATTAAATATCTGGACCGTCAAATGGGAATTGAAACCCACGTGTTGCGGTCCCACCTCACGTTCCCATCGCTGTTGGATTGTATCCCTAGATCTGATCTCCAGCGTCCAATCGAATCCCATTCACGTGCGAGATGTCTGCTGGCGAAAGCCGGGAAAGACAACCCGGCAGCTCTCAATGTGGCCTCACATGCAGGCTTTCGATTTGACCTGACACGTGTCAACAAGAATATAGACTGTGAGCGACTCGTCATCGTGACTGGCACGTGGCAACATCACGAGCATGGATGTCAGTGCAAGAGCGTTGACGCGAGTTCGAGTGACCGAGATTTCGGTCGCAAATTCCGAAAGTTCGCCAAAATTGGCACATAGCGCGAACTGTCTGAAGTGGACCGAATTCTCGCCAAAATTTGTGGCTGAAATCGAATTTTTACTTACGGAATTCAGTGAGATTTCGGATGGTGAGAGTCGGCACGAAAGTGGGCGTGGGTCCACCTTGAGAAAGTTGCTTTCCAGCATGTAAAAAGTAAATAATTTTTTAATTTGGCAAGAAAAAAGTGAGAAAAGCAAAAGTGAGGATAGGAAAAATGCTGATTTGATATGTACTCTTTTTTCTTTTTTCTTTTTTTTTTTTTTTGAGAAAATTAAGGTTATATCTGTTTTATTTACCATTTTAAATTTAGTAGTAATTACCAATATTACATCTAAGATTTTACATCTATACCGAGTTTATTTTTTAGTTTTGAAATTGCCCATATTTTGGATTTAGAAGATCCAAAATCAATAAAAATACAATATCCTCTGTGGAAGAGAGGGTAGTTGGGGCTTTTTTTTATATTTTTCTATCATAAAAATTTGCATAATTTTAATATTTGAATTTAACAAAAATAGAAGATCTTCACCGGAGAAATTTAATTTTCAGATTCTCTCAAATTTCAATTTTTAATAATATTTTAAATTTAAAAAATCAAAAAATATTCAGGAAAACTAAAATGTAATTTTAAGAATTTGAAATTCAAAATTCAAGTTTTTAGATATTGAAATTTGTTCATATAGAAAAAAAATTTGAGGTATTATTGTAATAATGGGTAGAAAATAATTAGAGTTGTTATAATAGAAAAATTAATGGTAAGAAAACATATTTACGTTTCTTTTAAAACAAATACATATATACGAAATTTTCTTTTATTAGTTAATGTTTTGCTAAATTCACATGTGCTGTACACACAATTTTCCTCGCTATTCCCACGGTGGAAGAGTGGGAATGTCAAACTCATAAAAGCAATATTTAATAAAAAATTACTTTAAGCTAAGGTTTGGACCAATTTGATGTTTGAAACAGCTAAAAGAATTCGATAATCAACTTTTAGGGGTGTCAACGGGTCGAGCGGACCCAAAAAAATATTAGGGGACTGGGCCGGGATCTAGACCCAAAAATATAATGTGGGACCTGGATCCAATCGGCTCGGACCTAAAAATCAAAATATCTATATATTTAAATATATTTCATAAATTGAGACTCAAAAATATAATGTGGGGCCCTGATTTGATTCTAGATCTGGAGCTGAATAGTATTTGAGTCCAAGATTTGGACCTGGACCCAACTCACTAGGTCCAATTTTTGGACCTATACCTAGACCCGGGTTGGCTCTACTTGTCGGGTCCTAGGTCGGTCTAGGTCCATTACCACCCCTATTAAATTTTGTATTTTTTTTATTTTTCTCTTTTTTAAAAATTGATAGGACGAATTCAAGTTGTACCTTAATTTTGATTAAATCAAACTCTTCAACAGTTTGATGGCTGCTACTCTATATGACAATTATCTCTCATAAATTATAATTATCTTGCTTTTATCATTATAAATTTTAATGTTGATAATAGGTTTAATAATATCTAAAAAATTGAAGTTATCACATAATTTAGGGCCTCCTGTTCTTATCATAACAAAAATCAATGTCTCTAAACAGGCTCGGACCTCGGACTCTGCCTTGGCCAGAGCCAGGTAACTCAATTGAACCGGATTGGATGGGGCCAAGTAATGTGCAGGGACCAAAACATCCCTAAAAAAAACAAAAAATAAAAAATATTTAAAATGAAATTTGTAAAAGTCACTTAAAACAAATAAGCAACATAAAAAGTCCAAATAAGCTGAAAAAATACGTAAACATGGATGGAGAAAATTTTATTTGCTGCTATAGATATTTCAGGAAATTCAACACAGAGGAAAATAAAAAGATAGGGAATGTGATGAGCAAAATTCAAAAGCCACTTTAAAAACTCCAAACTATATACATGTTTTTTACATATTAATTCCACAATCTTATATAATTTTTCTTGGGTTTTTAAACACTAGGACAGGTTTTACTTGGGTACTCGGATCAACAAGGGGAAGAATTGAAGTAAGTCAACAGAATTCCAGTGGACATTGAAGGACAAAAATCTTACCCAAAAAAAATACCTTGTAGTATGACAACAAAATTAGCAATTTATAACTGAAAATAAACATTTCATCTACCAAAACTCGATCTAAAAAACTCAATAAAGTTAGGGAAAGTATATAATGAGATCATTTACCTTTGTTACAAAGTGATCACAATTAATCTTGACCATTGGATGTGAAATTGGGCGGCTGCATTTATTTCATTGACCAAGCTCAAAGTTCAAATGAAATTTTCTCGACATTTATTTCATTGACCAAGCTTAAAGTTTAAAATGAAATTTCTTGAACTTTGTGACACACTCAAACTATCAGATTTCACATTGGATGGTTGTAAGTAATTATGACCTCCTTATACAAAAGGTAAATGAATAAGAAACAATTTGCAAGGAATCTTTTTGGTAGCTCAGCGCGAAGGAACAACCTGCCCATGGTAGGAAAATACCTCAAGATATCACCTTGTGGTGCACCTACCTCCCTGACTACCTAGCCTTGAGTGCATTCTCCACAATTTGCAAATAAATTGATAATGTATATGTAGCTAGTTGTTCAGTTGGATAATGAATTTTGACATTTTATTTCTTATTTATATTAGATGTTATTTTCAACTCAAAATAAGGGAAAGTTATAGGAAAATCTTGTTTTATTTCTAAAATTTAAATATAGTTTTATATATTTCATAGTTTAGCTGAAGTCTCAATTTGGTTAGCCTAATCATACTTCAAAAATAATCCTATATATATTTCTTTTTCTATTACATCGGATGAAGTTAAAAAATCGATATGTTCATATTTTTTACGATCACACACCTATAACAAAGATGATTTTTTAAAAAAAGGTTATAAATAACCAAAATACACTTACAATATTTATAAGATTGGCAATGGGCCTGGTGGCCCAACTCGCGTCTGGCCAAATTTGGCCATTTTATTTTTTTCTATTATTTTTTCTTCATTTGTTTTTGGTTGGCCCGGGCCCGACCTGGCCCATGGGACAACCCCTAGTCCTGGCCCAACCCAGGCCATGCCTATTGCCTACTTCATTTTAGGAGTATTTTTGTAATATTATATATATATATATATATATATATATATATATATATATATAAAGTGTGATGATGAGATACGCAAAAATACTACATTTGGGCATAATCTAATATCAAATTAAAATGCCATACTTGAGTGTAAAATATGAAATACATCAAGCTATTTTTAAATAGAAAAGTCAAAAGTATACAAAGAGATCATTTACTTTTAAAAAATAGTTTGATAGGGTTGCAGTCATATCAAAATAAGTAAAACCAGCTCATAACTCATTGTAAATTGTAATTTAAACGTTGAAAAACCTTTTAATTGATCATCTCGGCTCGATATTATGATTATGAAAAACAACTAAGATTTCAAGCTCTATAAATTGTGTATATTGCAAGAACTATCGATTTCGCCCTAAAAATAAGTATTCACAGATTCAAAATATATGTACCATTTCTTGAGTTTTAAATTTTATTGTCTTGTTGGAAATTGATTTTAGAGCCATCATGAAGATTTTCGATACCAAAAGTGCTTTTTGGATGAGGATTTGAGCTGAGGCTTTATTTTGCTTTCATAAAGCCTAGGCCTTATAGAAACTTCATCGTTTACTTTTAGTAAAAGGGGATCACAATCAATATTGTAAATATGATATTGACTAGATTCAAAGTTAAAAAAATTCTTGTACTTTGTGACATATCCCAAACTGTCAAATTTGATATCTAAAGATTAAGAGTGATTGTGACCTTCTTGTAGATAAATGATCTAATAGTATACAATATCTAAAAATAAAGCAAGACTTCTATATTTCGCTCATATAATCCCTTGAACCTATTTATATTTTGGATGGGGTTTCTATGAGTAGGCCCACTCATATGTACATATGTGGCCCCTATTAAAATTCATTTTATAAACTTTTCAAATTAAAAAATAATTTTGTGTATGAATTGAATTTAATTTCATCAATCTGAACACAAATTAATATACAAGAAATAAATATCTAATTTAAGTCCAAATAATTATAAAAGAACTTCTTCAATAAAAAGAGACAATATCCAAATAAAAACACCCGGCTAACAATATCATAGAAACGACTGGCTAAGCGGATCCGATTCTTGTAGCACGGGTACAATTGCGATTTGACGGCACGGTACAATTGCGAATATGGATCACACAATCTGACCCTAAAAGCCCAAAAGTTCTCCGTTTGTGTACTTGCTGGACCCATGCGTTTTTTTAGCCATGCCCACCGAAAAACGGCCTGGATTATGAATAGTTTACAGCTGCCATGAGTCTTCTCACTCTTTCGGGAGTGGAATTAGGAAAAAGAAAAGGTTAAAGGATGGCCTTTCGAAACTAAAGTAAAGCAGCGTCTCAAATCTAATAAAAAAAAATTCTATACTTTGGAGCAATGGTTTAAAAACCGGATCGATGACCCGGATCGGGCTTTTCAAAAATCGATCAGGATCGGTGAATCGGCGATCTAAATCGGAATCGGGTGAATCGATCAGAATAAAGCTTCAAAAAAATCCGAAAAAATTATTAAAATTCATTATAAATATTATTTTTTAGGAATTCAATAAAAAATGAGGGTACTCCATTAAGAATTTTCATGTTTTTGAATGAATATGCGAATATTGATATGTTCTTCCCCTGCATGAACCGTCATTCAACTTTAATTTACATCACACAAAAGGATAAATATAGAATTATCATGGAATAAGTATATCAACATACATGGACTACAATAAAGCATAAAATTAGTAACATACGATCTAAATTAAGATGTAAAAAGTTTAAATTAACCTGACAGTTCAAAAAGAAAAATAATCACCATATGTAGTGATAATATGTTGCGGTAGTTCATGTAGTCATATTCGTTGTTATTTGTTATTGCAAAAGGACAATAATATTTTCGTACATATCAATTACAAACATTTAGAATAATACAAAATGCAAGCTCCAAACATGGCTACAACTCAATTATCAAGAACATACATTTTTTGCATTAAAAAATTAATAATAAAAACAATTCTTCAAAGAGCCGGCTAACATCAGTCATTCCAACTAAAAAATCCATGAACAACAGATAAAAAAAATACAGTTTTGTATTGAAAATATAATAACATGCATTTTTTTGCATAAATAATCCATCAACATACAATTTTTTCAACAAAAACTTTAACAATAAAAATTTAAAATATGGTTTAATACCTCATGATAATTAAAACCTTGTCACGATTTTCACATCTTTTCGGAAAATCATCATTTTTCAAAAAATTCGATTATGGAAAAAAAAAAAAAAAAATTACAGCAAACTCAAACAATAAAAATTAAAAATTGGGTTTAAATGTTTAATACATCATGATAATCAAAACTTTATCACGATTTTCACATCTTTTCGAAAAATCATCATTTTTCAAAAAATTCGATCATGGATAAAAAGAAATAAAAAAAAAAAAGTACAGCAAATTTTCAAAAAATTCGATCATGGATTAAAAAAAAAAATTAACAAATTTTCAAAAAGTTCGATCATGGATTAAAAAAAAAAAATCATAAATTTTCTAAAAAATCGATCATGGATTACAAAAAATTCGATCATGGATTACAAAAAATTCGATCATGGATTATAAAAAATTCAATCATGGATTACAAAAAATTCGATCATGGATTACAAAAAATTCGATCATGGATTACATAAAATTCTATCATGGATTACAAAAAAAAAAAAAAAAAACATAAAAAAACAAAAAATTCGTTCGTGGATTACAAGAACAGAAAAAAACAATTCGATCATGGATTACAAAAAATTCAATCATGGGTTACAAAAAAAAAAAAAAAACAAAAAATTCGATCATGGATTACAAGTAAAAAAAACAAACATTTCGATCATGGATTACAAAAAAGTCGATCATGGATTACAGAAAATTCTATCATGGATTACAAAAAATTCGATCATGGATTACAAAAAATTCGATCATGGATTACAAAAAAAAAAAAAACAAAAAATTCGATCGTGGATTACAAAAAAAGAAAAAAACATTTACATCATGGATAACAAAAAATTCATTCATAGATTACAAAAAACTCTATCATGAGTTACATAAAAAACAAAAAACAAAAAATTCGATCATGGATTACAAAAAAAAACAAACATTTCGATCATGGATTACAAAACATTCGATCATGGATTACAAAAAATTCTATCATGGGTTACAAAAATAAAAAATAAAAAATAAAATTCGATCGTGGATTACAAGAAAAAAAAACAAACATTTCGATCATGGATTACAAAAAATTCTATCATGGGCTACAATAAAAAAAAAAAAAAAAAAAAAAAAAAAAATTGTTCTTCACAGAGTTCGTTTTACATAAGCGATTTTAACTGTAAAATTCACCTCTAAGTGAATAAATTACATCCAATTGAGTATATTTTCTGATAAACAACAATATAAGGAATCAAAAACCTAAATTTCTAACACATTATTTCTAATATATCATGAAAACAAAATCAAAAGGCGGAAAAAAAAAAAAAAAAACAGCGGAATTTGGTTCCGCAGACATCTCACTGTTCATATCAAATTTTTTGCTGTAATTGACTAGATTACGTAAAATTGAAAATTTTAAATCATACTAGACACAATAAAGATTAAAAACCCTAATTATTGAACTCATTTTGTTCAAAATATGCCGTGAAATAAATCAAATGGCGGAAAAAAAAAAAACCCAAAGTTCTTACCTGTTTTTGTGAACCGAAGCCTTCAATCTCCAAAAAACTTAGTTTTTCTCAACGATTATCACAAATTAGTAACAAAAGGTTTTGATTCACAGCTTTAAGATCAAAATGCCTACAAATTTTGAAAGATTCATGCCCTATTTGGCATGAAATTTCAGAAAAGTCGGAAACCCTAAACCCCGAAATTTTTGTGATCCAAAAACAACCAATTTTTCCACCATTTAATTCTTGAAAAAGCTGAATAAAGCTGTTTACAGCCTGCAAATCAGATCACATGCCAAAAAAAACAAAAAAAATGATCAAAAAATGACAAATTTGAAAGAATCTGTGAAGAACACTGTGCAACCCGTGTTCTTCACGGACTCGCCGATTCCGCAAAATGAATCGGCGAGTCACTGTGCGGAATCGTCCGGTTCTCTCTAGAACCGGATGATTCCCGATTCTTGAAACGATCCGGTCCATTTTCGTGAAATCCGAGTCGAACCGGGCGAGTCCGGTTCGACTCGGCGATTTTTTAAACGCTGCTTTGGAGTGTTAAACCCTTCAAATCGATCATGAAAAAAAAGAAAATAAAATTTCAAACACTATAAATAATGTATATTATAATACATTTATGCAAACCGTCCATTTTCAAGTATTCATATATCTATGAAATTTATACTATTGTTTGAACTACAAATTTACTACAAATTTTATAATAAATAGTAGAAATAGATTTTAGATCATAGGCCTCGTAGAAACGGCAAGCAATGTTGGTGCAAATAAGTGTTTCAAAACCAATTGTGATCTAGTTTACCGATTTGGATGGGAATTCGTTGGGAAACGAATTGGTTTCGAGATGATATGAGTCCAGACCTCGTTTTTCCATGAAATCACTTTTTTTTATATTTTTAAGCTCATCTATTTTTTTTTAGCTTTTTTTAAATTCACATCGTATAAATCTCAATTTTTTTTTATTTCTTTTTAATATTTTTTGGATCTTCCATCTATATTAATATAAAGTATGTTTTTTAATATTTTCATATGATAACTGTGAGACCAACTTTGATTTATAGGGCACAATGTTGGGCGGTTAAGAAACCATGTACCTATAAGATAAGTGTAGCTGAGATGATGATGTTGAGATAGATGAGTGACAATATAATAAATAATAGAATTCAAAGTGAATACATTCGAACTTAGGTGTGGCTTCAATATTAGAGTATTTATATATATATATATATATATATATATATATATCTCATTATGTATTCATAATGATGTATATCAATATAGACATACATACTCTAATATCTAATAGTAGAAAAGATGATAGAAAGTAGACTTAGATGGTCAAATACAACATCTCTTAAGAGGTCCAAGTTGTTTGAAATAGAAAGCTAAAAAAAAACAAAGAATAGGCCCAAAAAGATATTGTTGAAAATGATGAGAAAACATATGGGGACCTATAGCCTCATTAACTATTGACCTTAGATAGAACATAATGACAGACCATGATTCAGAAATGCGATCTCACGATCTCAAGTAGTTAAAATAAAAAACTTTGATGATGATGATCGACAATCCGATCAAGATCCAATTTAATCTGGATCACCGGTTGAACCAAACCAATAGGGCCACCACGATGTTTCTATTTTCACTGCTACCTCCACCTCACTAATGCCTTAAAAAAGGTTACTCCTAATCCATTTGAAAAAAGAGTATCCCCACACCGAATTATTCAAAAATAAAATAAAAAATAAAAGTGAAAAAGGAATGCGAAAAAGGTTACGCAAGCTCTCCGCCTCGTCCGCGATAATTATTTTTTTACGAAATTTCATAAAGAAACAAATTTCCACATAAAAAGAGGGAAATTCTCATATTTATCTTCTGAATTAAGGGAATTGTGCGGGAATCTTCAAAAAGGGCCCACAGTCAAGGGTAGCATGGGAAAATGCAGCCTCTCTCTTTCTTTCCCGTAAATAATTATTTAATAAAACAAAGTCGAGCTTTAAATAAATGGGATGGGATGCAAATTGAAGCGGGTTGAGTTAAGGGTTTGAAATCCGGTGGTCAGGAGTGCCTTGTCTTAAAACGGAGAAAACGGGGCAAAATTTTGATGAATTTTCAGGATTCCAAATGGTTTTCCTGCCAATTTCCGACCATTTTAGCTAAGCATAAAGCTGGAATTAATTGATTCGACCAATATTTCAACGTGAAGTAGGTAAATTTTAGGTGAAGTTTGCAGGGTTCTGGTTATCTTCCGGTGTGTTTCAGGCCATAGGGTGAGATTTTCCGGCCAAAATTGGGACAACATTGCAGCTTGGAGTCACACTTCTAGCTGTTGGTTCCGGAGATTTAACTTTGGGTTTATTTTGGTTGTCTTTGGTTTTTACTGTGCAAATGTAAGGTTTTCTTTGTTGGAGCATTTTCTTTTTGCTTTGAGCTTTGAAGCTTTATCTTTTCAGAGATTGGAATGTGTTTGCTGGTGTGGTTTTTGGATTGAACATTTTTTGCAGGCGAAATTCCTAGGTGGAGATTTAGGAATTTCCGGGGTGAAATCAGATCTCTGAAGTCGAAAATTGAGGTGATTTAGGAATATCACAGTTGCAAAAGTTGCTGCTTTGCTACTAAATCGATAGCTTCAATTCATTGTGAAAAGACTGAGGATTTGAGTACCTCTCTCTACAGTGAACATGAAAAGCTTTGTTTATTCTGAGCTCAAATCCTTTCAATCATGCTGTAAACTGTGGTTGAATTGCGGGATTCTTTCCATGACCAGCGAATGAACAGTAATACGAAGTGAACATTTAGGGTTTATTTATTTACTATGTGGTGGACTTGTATTTGTAGAGAGAGAAAAAGATGGCGTACATAGCCTTTACAAAAAGGATTCTCATGCATTGAGCTTTTCCTTCTTTCAACGAGAATTCTTTCCACTCGAGCCTTGAGCTTTTTGAAAACTCGAGAACACCTCAATTTTTGTGAGATCTTCGCAAGAACAAGTTCTTTTCTGGATGAAAATTTTGAGAAAAGAATCAGGCTTGTGTAGCACATCTAATGTGCCCAAAGAGATGAGAAAACGAGTATCTAGAGAAAGAAAACGAGAATCTAGAGGGAGGATATGTGGTTTCTTTGATGTTTTGGGGGCCTGTATAAGCAGATCTGAAAGCTTGATGTGATGCTTTTGAAAAGTTCCTGTATGTTTACTTTGTAAAAAAAAAGCAGAGAGTTGGCTCGGTGATTTGCCAGCTGCCCTTCTATCTTATACACTTTCCTTTTAATGAAGGTTTCCATCTTTAGGCCATCGTTTTGCAAATTGATCTAAAGACTGTTACTTTGTACGAGAGAGAGAGAGAGAGAGAGAGAGAGAGAGAGAGAGAGAGAGAGAGAGAGAGAGGCATGTCGTTCAAAAGCATAGTTCGGGAGCTTAGAGAGATGAGAGATGGGATCGGGAGCATGTCGAGGCGAGGTCTGGAGGGAAGACTGATATCTCATAGCCGAGCTCGATCTTATTACAATGGTGCATCGTCTTCGTCAATAGAGAGAATAGAGGGTGATCGATACCAATTTCCTCATATATTTGAGCAAAGTCGATGGGCGAATTTACCCCCTGAGTTGCTTCTGGATGTGATTCAAAGGGTTGAAGAAAGCGAGAGTTCATGGCCAGCCAGAAAGCATGTGGTGGCCTGTGCTGCTGTTTGTAGGTCGTGGAGAGAGATAACAAAGGAGATTGTGAAGACACCAGAGCAATGTGGCAAGATCACTTTCCCCATTTCATTGAAGCAGGTATTTTCCTCACCCTCTCTCTCTCTCTCTCTCTCTATTCCTTTTATTCCTTTCTTTTTTTCTGATCCTGTATTTCAATTTTATTTCAATGGTCGGTTAATCTGTGATTGCTCTTCGTTTGTGTGTCCTGTGCGTTGCTGTCTTTGGTTTTGCTCTGTGTGCTAGATACAGAGACCACCCAATTTTAGAAGAGAGAGAGAGCACCCAATTTAGAGAGAGAGAGGGACATGAGCCTAGCCTATATCAGTGATAAAGTGGAGATCTGAAGAATGGTGTATGATTACTTGTTGAGACAAGAGTGGAACATCTATGTCACGTTTAGACATTTTCTTAATAAGAGGAGTTGACGTATACGGCTTTTTTCATTTTTGAGGATAGAAAACTTACATGACTGAGGAAACTTGAGTGAAATGATGCGTTGTTCTTAACTTTACGCAGCCTGGACCTCGCGATGCTCCTATACAGTGCTTTATCAAAAGGGAAAGGGCGACATCCACTTATCACCTCTACTTGGGTCTCACTCCAGGTATATCATGACCTACCTCTTCACCTTCCCCAATGGATGCATGAAAGAGCGAGAGCGAGAGATAACTAAGATTGCAGCGTTTGATTACTTGTGCGGTCAAATCATTACTTGCTTACTTTGTTGCTTCAAAGTTCAAAACCTTTTCTTTTATTGTTTTAATTTGTACACCCTTTTGGCTTATAGTTCAGGTGGGGATTCTCCAGTCGTTGTCACTGATCTGGTCCAGACACAGTAACGATTCACAAGATAAAGCCACTTTCTTTTCCTATAGGTTAAATAATCAAAATTTTCAGAAAATAATCTTTCTTGGTGCTCGTGATTGTTTGGGTCTTTTGACTAAAGCCTGTTTTCCCCTCTTTCCCCAAAATATAGTTGGCCTGCCTCTATTTAGAGTTTCTAGACTGATGTTTGTGAATTAATTTTCACTGAAAAAATTGGAAAGATGTAGTTATCAATATAAAAAATCAACCCAAACTTTGAATTTTGGCTGCAACATTTGGGTTTTGGACAAGCATCGCCCCCTAGATTTGCAACTCTTGCCTGTCTTAATTTACCATGCTTTTAGCAATTTTATCTATAACTTTGAGCCAAGCCTACCCCAAATAGTTGGGAAAAAGCTCTGATGATGATGATGATTCATAGCTTTGAAGTTACCAGAGTTTTGATTTTTGTCTCTTTCCCTACTGGATTTTGGGTTTGAAAATTTAGGTTTAGCACTGGTCTTGCTGTTGGATTGGATTAAAACCACGGTTGCTTAAAAAGCATAGCAACTTGTAGTCACAACTCCCAAGTTCTGGTAGGATGGTACGCTTTTAAGGTTGTTCCATCTTGATATTGAGGAATTTACTTTGCAAACTCTCACAAAATGCGGTGATAAAGTAGATTATGCATTTTAATGGAGTGTACTAGAAATCATTTTTGCTTACTTTCATGGTTCATACCTTGCATAAATAAGTAGTTGCAGGTTCTCAGTCAGTAAGAAATTTGTTTTAAAAATTCAAATAGCGCCCAGTTCTACTTGGTTTGCAATAGTATGCTCACAAAGAACCTACCCGAGTCCTAACCTATGGTAAAGACTATGAATGAGGTACTTAATTAGGACAATTATTTGCGTTTTAGGACCCCGTTTACATAGTTGCGGACAGTAGTCCCATAGAATGATTCACATCGCATCATCCATTCTAGGAACTGAATTTGGTTTTGCTTCTGATGTTTCAATTTTGTATAACAACATAGTTTTAAATCCATTTTTATTACCCTATGGAGTCCACGACGGAAAAGCTCATTTCAACCACATACTTGCTTCTTTCTGAGCTTACCAGTTTGTTCGCCGCTGACACGTCTTCACCAACAGCCAAAATGACTGCACAATAGTGATGACCCCCAAGCATATGTCACCTCTGTTTGGCTTCACATTATCCTAGAGACAGGAAAAAGAGATCTAGTTTTCATCTCTCCTTAATGCGACTTGTCTTTATTGCCTAATATAAGGTTTCTGCCTTGATTTGCAGCCCTGTTGGTTCAGAATGGAAAATTGCTGCTTGCTGCTCGAAAGATCAGGCGAGCCACAAGCACGGATTTCATAATCTCTTTAGATGCTGATGATTTTTCTCGGGCAAGCAATACATATGTAGGAAAATTGAGGTAAAAACTCTTCTTCTGTCGTTTTGGGTTTTAGTGGTATTTACTCTTAGTCTTCCTTTTTTTGGGTACAATTTGTTTAAAGCCTTCGCTGACTTTTTTGTTATGCCACTGTAAACAGCAAGTGGTACATGTGATATTATATATAAATGTATAACGTCAGTTACTTCAAATGAAAAAAAAACACATCTTCTATCACAACCCCACTTCAAAATTCAAATGGGATTCATGCATTCTTTACATTTTCTTTCCTTCTTCTAAATCATTAATAAAACTCGTCCAGGTCAAATTTCCTTGGCACCAAGTTCACAATATATGACAGTCAACCTCCACATAGTAGTGCAGTTCTATCAAACAGAAGATCAAGTAGAAGAATCCATTCAAAACAAGTTTCTCCAAGAGTACCAGCTGGTAGCTACAATATTGCTACTATAGCTTACGAACTTAATGTCCTTGGAACTCGGGGTCCAAGAAGAATGCAATGCACGATGAATTCTATTCCATTTTCTGCAGTTCAAGAGGGAGGAACGGCTCCAACCCCAATCGAGTTCCCCAATGCACTCGATGAACCTTTCTCACTTCTCTCTGCCACGAAATCAAAGGACCCCATAATAGATTTCAGCTCAACAAGCCTCTCTGAGCTTCCAATTTCATTTCACAGTAAAGAAGAACCTTTGGTTTTGAAGAACAAAGCTCCTAGATGGCATGAACAGTTGCAATGTTGGTGCCTCAACTTTAGAGGTCGAGTTACTGTGGCGTCTGTTAAGAACTTCCAGCTTGTGGCAGCTGTTGAGCCTTCACACCCGATTTCCATGGCAGAGCAAGACAAAGTTATACTCCAATTTGGGAAGATTGGAAGGGATATCTTTACTATGGATTATCGTTATCCCCTCTCTGCCTTCCAGGCCTTTGCAATCTGCTTGAGTAGCTTTGATACAAAGCTGGCATGTGAATGACCACTGACTGACAGAGAATATGCACTGAATTGACATAGGGCATGCCTATTTTTGTCAGTTTCAGATAACCAGTATGCCTGAAATGAGTGAAATGCTGATAGCTTTTGCTCCATTTTTGCTCTTTGGAAGTTGGTCATCTTATTATACTGTGTTTTCTCATTTTCTGGGCAAGATGATCTTCTTTGTGAAGCTTGTAATGTAAATATATGTTTTACAAGAAGCCACTTGCTCTATACTAATCTTCATCGTTGAGTGCCTCTTGATGTGCAGACACACTTAAGGATTTTAGTGGTAACGATTTTGCTTCTCATCTATGGTGCACTGGTTGAGTAAAGTAAATTAGCGGTTCTCATGAGTCTTTATCTTTTATCATCTCAATTGTGTATTTAATTTTGTGAACACTCAGTCGTATCATTTGCCATGCTGAATGATTTTGTTTTATAGTCCTCTTAATGGATGAAAGCTTTCTAAATAAGTATTGTTGCAGTCCAGGATGCATGACCTAAAGATTAGCCAAATGGGGAATTTGGCAGTTACTTTTACCGTCTTACGGCAATAAAAAACAAATCAATTCTTTAGTTAGTTTGCATGTACACTTGTGTCTAGGATTTTGAATATGGTGATTGGTGCGGTTTTTTGTTTACAATGGTACCTATTATATGTAAATATTTTATTTTCTTCTGATAAATAATCTTTTTTGAGAAAATCCTTATTTATTTTTCTTTGTTTTCTTTCTAGCTTGGCTGCTAGATAGGCTGCTATATATTCTTCTGAATATTGAATATTATCATTAATATCATCCTCTATCTGTAGTGTACAGACTTGGAAGTCTTGTAATTCTTCTATACTGGGTTCAGTATTAGAAGTTGTGGGATGAGTTTGAGATGTATATGTTGGAATTACAATATTATCCCTGGTCCTATGTGTTCCTTGAAATTGTATGTCTGAATGGGATGAAGAAGGTTGTTTAGGAGGTGGTAATATGATAACATTTGGGTTGTGTGAATATGATTTTCTACTTGGTATGCTTTGTTTACTATTTCTCTTCCTATTGATATTAATATCATCCTGCACTTGCAAATTGTGAAGTGTATTTTGAAATTGAATTTCTACATTACCATCTGTATGTTCTATTATTTGGTTAGGAATATGATGTTGAGGAATTTCTTGTGGTTGGTTGGCATTTTGTAATGCCCATGATTGGGGTAATATAATATCTGACCATTTTATGGTTTTTGGAACAATCATATTTGATTTTTCTATATTTGTTTGGAATAAGATTGTTTGATCTTTTTGATCAAGTTTTAAGGTATTAGGACTTAATGTATTCATGACCTTATAATATATTCTATAGACTATAGCCAGATTTTGTGAACCATGGACCATATTAAATCCATGTGTTTTTAGATTTATTGTCAATATGTCTAAGATATTCGGGTCGGTTAAAGAAACAGAAAAATTAGGAAAACAGTTAAAATATATTGGACCACTACAGAGGCTGGATTCAACCATGCCTAGTAGAGAGTCTGTGAATATATTGTGTCTTGTATCTCTTAGGCATACAAGCACAGAAGTGTTTAACCCTAAACGGGTTAAAGGTTTCACGGCTATTTGGATGAGGCCAATGTGTAAATATTTATAATTATTTTCTTTATGTTTTTCTATTACTTTCTTTAAAAGTAGGTGAAAGTCTTCTTGGTTTTGTGTTACTGATAGACTTTCTTCTACAGTCTTGATGGCATATCCCATCTTAAGTTTGAATGATCCTTTATTACAAACATCATGAATTGGTACCTTAGGAATATTTCAATTTTGAATATTTTCCTCAATATCATTTATAATAATTTGTTCTTTATTCTTTACTCTAAGTTTTGAAGATGAAGATACAGTTTTACCAGTAAGATTCTTTATGAGATTAGCCATCCGTAGGTTGCGGATAATGACAATTTGGACATTCAGTGGCCTTAGCTTTTTTCGCTAAGCGGCTCTCCTGGCCTTGGCGGTACTTTTCGCATCGGCTTTCACTTGTCTCTTGTCTTAACTCTCGGACCAACTTTCTTGGTGGTTAATTTCACTTAGTATCTTATGGGAAAGTGTCTCTTAATCTTAATCTTATAGAGTGAAAAGAACAGTATCACAAATTCTTCAGTTGTAACTGTTTGCACAGTTCCACAGTGGAATAGTTCTACTGTTGTAATTTGTTTGACAGTGTTTCACTGTTATGGCTCTGATACCACTTTACGCCAGGATCTACAGCACTGTCATAATACATAGAGGGTTGGCACAAATTTTTCTATTATCAAAATTCTAACAATACACATAGCTGGTATTTACAGTTCCGGCTACCTATTTTTGAAAGGTTCCCCACTTGGTTTCAAAATTGGTATTTTGTGTGGGGATCAACTGCTATGATTTTACCTCCTGCTTTTAAGGAGTTGCAGGATCAGTTTATACAATACAATAATATTGATAATTCAGTTGACACTCACCTTTACTTTATGGCCTTGTATCAAATCCCTTTGATTATGAAATGGGATTATACCATATCACCCAATACCACAAATGATTATACATACATCCCTCGTTTGGGAAAAACCATATCTGTTAAATGGTGGGATATCTTCCAAATGGATCTCACCAAAGCCACTCCAAAAAGAATACCACCCAAAGCACCTAAATACCAGGAAAACCCAAATACTCCAAACACCTCTTTTGATTTTCCAACTTACCTTCGAAATATGCTTCAAACCAACCCACATGCCTCCAAAGAAGAACTGGAGAAACAAATGAAAGAAATTTTTGCTGAAGCCGGAAGAAAACCCACATCTTCCGAAGAAACAGTCCAATCTTCTCCACTCCACACAAATAGGTACCTCCAACTCAGTCAAAAGGATCCAGAAGAGACAGACCCAGAAGAAACAGATCCGGAAGAGGATGATCCTGAAGAATTCAGTCAGAGATCATAACTTCATCATCCATGACATCACCATCCAGAGAAGCAATAAAAGACAAGATATCAAGATACTATATGGGACAAACAAGGGTCCCACTACCGACAGCAAACTGTACTCCAATTGTAATAAGGCCAAAAGTGCCACTGTGCATAGATGCTTTTACTTTTAGTTTTTGTCTTTTTGTTCAAAGAGCATCTCCTTATGCTCTCGCTCTTTTGTCTTTTTATTAAAAGAGCATCTCCTTATGCTCTCGCTCTTATCTTCTAGAACCTCCATTATTTCTTTTTTGTTTTCTTACTGGTCCACCACTCTCCCTCTTTTGTCACCTTCTGCCGACAAAGTATCTCTCTCTTTTGTCACCTTCTGCCGACCTCTTTTGTCACTTTCTACCGACGATATCCGGCCAACCTGTCCATCTTATCTCCCCAAGAGATTCCTTTCGGGACTCCACTATAAAAGGGAAGCTCCTCCTCTTCTTCGAGGCAGGGCCTCACTCTTCCCATATCCTCTCTTATCTTCAACCTCTGAGCCTCTTCAACCTCTGAGCCTCTTCAACCTCTGAGCCTCTTCAACCTCTGAGCCTCTGCACCCTCTAAACCTCTGCAACCTCTAAACCTCTGCAACCTCTAAACCTCTGAACCTCTGCAACCTCTAAACCTCTAAACCTCTGAACCTCTGCAACCTCTGAACCTTTGCAACCTTTCAGACCCCTGCAACCTTCCAGACCTCTGCAAACTTCCAGATTTCTTTTAACCTCATCCTCCAGGCCTGAAAACTCAACCTCTGCACCATTACTCTCACAGCAATAGTTCTGCAGCTATCTTCGCCCTCATAGCTCAAACAGGTTCTCTCTTACCTTGCTTTATTACTTATGTGTGATTGTAATATCCAAGATTTACCTTCATATTGCCCTCATCACTGGAAGTTATTTTCCAGTTACTGTTTATGTGCTCAGTAAGTTTCCTATCTCTTTGCTTAAAACCCTACTCTGTTTATCTCTCCATTTATTGTTTATCTCTCGCTGTTTATTTCTCTGCTTTTATTGTTTCCTCTATGTAATATCTTTTCATGTAAAATTTCTCTTGTACATTAATAAAGTGTGGACCTAGTATGTGTTTACTTATGTTTGCATATTATGCAATTTAAGATTTTATTTAATATTAAAATAGGCAATACTAGTTATGCTCAGTGGATAGTACTTGATATCTCAATAGTTCCGTTAATAGGAATCATATTGTTCTGTCTTAATTATTATAGAATTTTACAATCACTAGTTCAATACAACTACTACAGAATCATCAGAAGAATGTAGTTGTCCACTACCTCAATATAATGTTCATACACTTACACAAGAAAACAATTTTATTTTGGACATTATAGACAAAATAAATGATCCTGATGAAAAAAGAGCTATCATTACTTAATTTATCAATATTACAAAAAATAAATCAAAATCGTTACCTATTATAAAAAATCCAGATGAATATAATTTCTCTGCTATTATCAAACGAGTAAGTGATCAACACACTCTCAAAAAGAACCTACAATCTCTGATCTCAAAAAAGAGATTAAAGAAATAAAAACTGAAATAATACAATTAAAAGGAAGAATTCAAATGCTAGAATTGCAACAAATGTCTCAACAAGAATCTGAGACAGATGAAGTCGAATTCAATGACTTAATAAATGAAAACATAAAAGATACTCCTGAATCTTCAGAAGTACCAACAATACCAGTTCCTTCTGTCAATGTAATAAAGTTGTAGTGTAAGAACTATTTGTTCCTATAAGATCAAGGTCATTACTATCTATTTCTTCTGTATAAGATTCACTAGAAGTGGAGGAAGTAGAATTATAAGAAAGTATATTTTTTAATTTTAATTTTGTTGTATCGTCTAAATTTAATGATTCTATTTTCTTTTTTAATTTACATTGGTGTTTATAATGTCCTATTTTACCACACTTATAACATACTGGTAATTTTTTCCTTCCAATGATCTAGCTGACAGTCTTCTCGTATTAATAATCTTGAGAAAAATACATCTTTGTACCATTTATAATGAGATAGAGTAGGACAGCGTAAGTTAGATAGCAGATCTTCTGATCTTGCTGCTAGTAATGAGGTACTGCCTACAAAATGTAAAGTGATTGTATATATCAAAGTATTGACAGCATCACTTTCTGTATATATGACTTCTTGATTTTGTTCATTTCTCCCTGTCCATTGTCTTGTATTATTCAAAATTCTTTGTTTGGTATCATCATCTACATAAAAATCCCACCATCCCCTTAACCATCCTGTAAATCCATTAACTATTGCTTTAGCTACTTCTTGGTCAGGATTTCCTGCCATTTTATTAGCAGAGGCATACATGGTCATATGTCTCATGACATCTAGTATTTTCAATTCTGATAATCCATCAATTTGCCAATTGACTATTGATCTTCCTGAATAAGATACTGCCTGTTGTATTGAATCTTCTTCCATTTGAATATCAACAGGGGTAGGTCTTTTATGATAGGGTAAGGCTGTTATGGGTTTCCAATATTTTTCATAAGCTATTTTATTGATAGTGTCCATTAGAGGTGTAGTATCCATAAATGCTTTTTCTTGATTTTGGATTGTATCCTCTATAATGGGTTCTTCTTCTGTTAGCATCATTGTTTCATGCTCAGGTATTACAGCTTTTCCTTTATCAGAAGACTCAGGTATTTGAGAAGTAAGGGTTGATGGAGGAATATTGATTTGGGATGAAGGTATTCCTTTTATATCTAATTGGGAGAGTTTGGAAATTAATTGATCCATAAGAGATTTATTATTTTCTCCAATGTGAAATTTATTTTTATTTAACTCAGGAGGTGGTTTGAATAATACTGATTTAGGAATAGATGGTAGAATAGCTTTTTCTTTGGATACTATTCTTTCTATTCTTTCTGTTTGTTTTCCTATGGATTGTAGATAGAGATTTGTATAATTGTTTTGTTCCACAATATGAGGTATGTATTCCTGTTTTTTATTTATTTCTTTAGGTATAGCTTTATATGGTGTAGCTACGCTATCATAGAAAGATTGGGAATGTATAGGCTCATTCTTTTTTGGTATACTTGCTTTAAGTATAATACTTTTTTCAGGTGGATGTGTACTAGCTGTTGTAGTACCATCAGTACTTATATATGTTTTTTCTTCTATTGTTTGAATTTTATCAAATGAGGGAATAATAATATTCTTTTCTAAACACATATCTTTTAACCATAACTTCCAGTGATGAGGGCAGTATGAAGGTAAATCTTGGATATTACAATCACACATAAGTAATAAAGCAAGGTAAGAGAGAACCTGTTTGAGCTATGAGGGCGAAGATAGCTGCAGAACTATTGCTGTGAGAGTAATGGTGCAGAGGTTGAGTTTTCAGGCCTGGAGGATGAGGTTAAAAGAAATCTGGAAGTTTGCAGAGGTCTGGAAGGTTGCAGGGGTCTGAAAGGTTGCAAAGGTTCAGAGGTTGCAGAGGTTCAGAGGTTTAGAGGTTTAGAGGTTGCAGAGGTTCAGAGGTTTAGAGGTTGCAGAGGTTTAGAGGGTGCAGAGGCTCAGAGGTTGAAGAGGCTCAGAGGTTGAAGAGGCTCAGAGGTTGAAGAGGCTCAGAGGTTGAAGATAAGAGAGGATATGGGAAGAGTGAGGCCCTGCCTCGAAGAAGAGGAGGAGCTTCCCATTTATAGTGGAGTCCCGAAAGGAATCTCTTGGGGAGATAAAATGGACAGGTTGGCCGGATATCGTCGGTAGAAAGTGACAAAAGAGGTCGACAGAAGGTGACAAAAGAGAGAGATACTTTGTCGGCAGAAGGTGACAAAAGAGGGAGAGTGGTGGACCAGTAAGAAAACAAAAAAGAAATAATGGAGGTTCTAGAAGATAAGAGCGAGAGCATAAGGAGATGCTCTTTTAACAAAAAGACAAAAGAGCGAGAGCATAAGGAGATGCTCTTTGAACAAAAAGACAAAAACTAAAAGTAAAAGCATCTATGCACAGTGGCACTTTTGGCCTTATTACAATTGGAGTACAGTGTTTGCTGTCGGTAGTGGGACCCTTGTTTGCCCCATATAGTATCTTGATATCTTGTCTTTTATTGCTTCTCTGGATGGTGATGTCATGGATGATGAAGTTATGATCTCTGACTGAATTCTTCAGGATCATCCTCTTCCGGATCTGTTTCTTCTGGGTCTGTCTCTTCTGGATCCTTTTGACTGAGTTGGAGGTACCTATTTGTGTGGAGTGGAGAAGATTGGACTGTTTCTTCGGAAGATGTGGGTTTTCTTCCGGCTTCAGCAAAAATTTCTTTCATTTGTTTCTCCAGTTCTTCTTTGGAGGCATGTGGGTTGGTTTGAAGCATATTTCGAAGGTAAGTTGGAAAATCAAAAGAGGTGTTTGGAGTATTTGGGTTTTCCTGGTATTTAGGTGCTTTGGGTGGTATTCTTTTTGGAGTGGCTTTGGTGAGATCCATTTGGAAGATATCCCACCATTTAACATATATGGTTTTTCATAAACGAGGGATGTATGTATAATCATTTGTGGTATTGGGTGATATGGTATAATCCCATTTCATAATCCAAGGGATTTGATACAAGGCCATAAAGTAAAGGTGAGTGTCAACTGAATTATCAATATTATTGTATTGTATAAACTGATCCTGCAACTCCTTAAAAGCAGGAGGTAAAATCATAGCAGTTGATCCCCACACAAAATACCAGTTTTGAAACCAAGTGGGGAACCTTTCAAAAATAGGTAGCCGGAACTGTAAATACCAGCTATGTGTATTGTTAGGATTTTGATAATAGAAAAATTTGTGCCAACCCTCTATGTACTCAGCGTTTTTAAAATATTTATAAGAAAACTCTGGATTTTGCAATTTCTTTCCTTGTGCGGGATTGGAACCCCACTCAGTATATGAAAGAAGTTTCTTTATCTGGACTTTTGAATAGGCTATTATTCGGGTATTCTGTTGAAAGTAGTGGACAACAGAGATGGACCCTGTTTCCATTAGAATGGCTTCATAATACTCTCGAGTCTTAACCCCATTGATAGGATTAAGATGATTAAGTAGGTATAATGGTGCAAGCTTGCTTGGATCCATGTGAACTTGGTGTTCATCAATGGTAATGTCTATTAAAAAGGCTCTTTCAATATATTCGGATCGTGGAATATTGGTAGGAGGAATGGATTTGGACTGAGCTGGTGAGAATGTAGGAGTTGAAGTTCGTGCTTCTGGGTAAGTGATTTGATGGATTGGGGATTGAGATGGTGAGCGAATATTCAAGGGTGAAGGTTCCCCTTCATATGGAACTAAAGAATGCATGGGTTGTTTTCCCCGGCGAGTATTGCCTCGGGAGCCCATATTTAAGGATGAAAGATCCTTATCAGATTGATTTTCTTGGAATAATTGAAGTGCAAGTGAAAGTGGTGATTCGTCGTTGGCGTCAGTGTTGCCCCTCCTGCAAAAATTCACGGGTCAGAAAATCGGGTAAAGAGTTAGAAGACCCGGGAAGATGTTCAATAGAGAAATCAAAGGCAGAGAGAATAGCCTGCCAGCGGGCAAATATTTGTTTAGAAATCAAATTTTTTACATCTTTTTGCAGAATATCTTTGGCGGCTTTGCAATCAGTTCGTATTAGAAGTGGAACTGTGCAAACAGTTACAACTGAAGAATTTGTGATACTGTTCTTTTCACTCTATAAGATTAAGATTAAGAGACACTTTCCCATAAGATACTAAGTGAAATTAACCACCAAGAAAGTTGGTCCGAGAGTTAAGACAAGAGACAAGTGAAAGCCGATGCGAAAAGTACCGCCAAGGCCAAGAGAGCCGCTTAGGGAAAAAAGCTAAGGCCACTGAATGTCCAGATTGTCATTATCCGCAACCTACGGATGGCTAATCTCATAAAGAATCTTACTGGTAAAACTGTATCTTCATCTTCAAAACTTAGAGTAAAGAATAAAGAACAAATTATTATAAATGATATTGAGGAAACTATTCAAAATTGGAATATTCCTAAGGTACCAATTCATGATGTTTATAATAAAGGATCATTCAAACTTAAGATGGGATATGCCATCAAGACTGTAGAAGAAAGTCTATCAGTAACACAAAACCAAGAAGACTTTCACCTACTTTAAAAAAAAGTAATAGAAAAACATAAAGAAAATAATTATAAATATTTACACATTGGCCTCATCCAAATAGCCGTGAAACCTTTAACCCGTTTAGGGTTAAACATTTCTGTGCTTGTATGCCTAAGAGATACAAGACACAATATATTCACAGACTCTCTACTAGGCATGGTTGAATCCAGTCTCTGTAGTGGTCCAATATATTTTAACTGTTTTCCTAATTTTTCTGTTTCTTTAACCGACCCGAATATCTTAGACATATTGACAATAAATCTAAAAACACATGGATTTAATATGGTCCATGGTTCACAAAATCTGGCTATAGTCTATAGAATATATTATAAGGTCATGAATACATTAAGTCCTAATACCTTAAAACTTGATAAAAAAGATCAAACAATCTTATTCCAAACAAATATAGAAAAATCAAATATGATTGTTCCAAAAACCATAAAATGGTCAGATATTATATTACCCCAATCATGGGCATTACAAAATGCCAACCAACCACAAGAAATTCCTCAACATCATATTCCTAACCAAATAATAGAACATACAGATGGTAATGTAGAAATTCAATTTCAAAATACACTTCACAATTTGCAAGTGCAGGATGATATTAATATCAATAGGAAGAGAAATAGTAAACAAAGCATACCAAGTAGAAAATCATATTCACACAACCCAAATGTTATCATATTACCACCTCCTAAACAACCTTCTTCATCCCATTCAGACATACAATTTCAAAGAACACATAGGACCAGGGATAATATTGTAATTCCAACATATACATCTCAAACTCATCCCACAACTTCTAATACTGAACCCAGTATAGAAGAATTACAAGACTTCCAAGTCTGTACACTACAGATAGAGGATGATATTAATGATAATATTCAATATTCAGAAGAATATATAGCAGCCTATCTAGCAGCCAAGCTAGAAAGAAAACAAAGAAAAATAAATAAGGATTTTCTCAAAAAAGATTATTTATCAGAAGAAAATAAAAATATAAGAGAATGGTATTTAAAAAGATTTCAACCACCCAGATTGATAGAATTACTACATAAAAAATATTCTTTATAGTTGTAGTTAAAGCATTCGCTGCATGACAACACACACATGCACAGCGTGTAGAAAGGAGGAGGGAAGGTTTCGGTGGGGGCGGAAAGAAGAGGGGGGGGGGGGGGGGGGGGGGAGGAAAGTGTAGGGGGAGAGGGAGACTTCTATTAATAATTATTGGTTGTTGAGTCCCTGTGAGATTTGACAGAGTGGAAGAAATCAATGTAATTCATACAAGGAAAGTCACTCCAGAAAACAATATATCTCTTATGGTACTGGAATTATTCATGTTTATGTCTGTACATCCATGCATAAGTTCATTGTAACAAATGGTGGGCAACAACCTTATTGGCCATTTGCTGGTACCTTAAGCCTGGCCACCATTTCTAGTTGTTGCAGAAGATGAGTCCTCCTTACCTTTTGCTTTATAATCGTAACGGCAACCATGTCGGCGTGGCTTATCAGGTTCCTCTGGATCTGAATCAGACTCCAAGAACATGGCTCTCAAGCACCTCCTCCTAATCCTCGGTGTTTTCAATAATGGATTCTCCTCATTCTCAGTTATACTTTTATCAGTCTTCCTCACAGGGTAATTATCCTCTTGTATTGCTTCTTCAGCATTGTTAAAAATAAACATGTGAACTCCTGGATTCTCGTTATTGCATGAACTGTTATAGAGTACTGAATTGTTGATGCTCTGTATGTTATTGTTCACATAATTGGCTAAAGGTGTCCCCCCACCCACTGGTGTGTACCTTTCTTCAAGGTCCTTCTGCTTGTTATTTTCATAGAGATTGGCATCTTCCTCATCCTTGTCTAGTTTGTATCCCCTATATATGGGTACCCTATTGTCTTTGCTTCCCAGGTCCATAGATGCACCTCTGTTCTCGCCAGCTAGTGTTAGGACCCTTACTCCAATATCATCTAGAGCTTGTCTCTGTTGTGCTTCCATTGATTTGCGAGTGAGCCTCGAAACATCTTCTTTGATGTTTCTTTGAAGGCCTTGGGCTGTGCTATCCCTTCTGTTCTGACACACTGGTGTTACATTTCGCCCCTCTTTGCCACTTGGAAAGCTCGCAGTGCTTCTTAATCTTGAACTATCTTCTCTTGGAGCCTGCTTTGATTCCTCCTCCTTGGCCTCTGGCTGCACCTCTTTTTGGGCTTCAGCTGCTAGTTTTGACTCCTTGTTTGGGTCAAGTCTCTCTCTTCTGGTGTTGTCTAACTGGGTTTCAGGTGTTTTCTCTCTCTCTTTGGGTGTATTTTTCTCATGAACAATAGCTGGTTGCAGAGCTGCTTCACCAGACTTAGAGGCTGCCTCATTGCCTGCCTGTTCTGTGGGCTTTGGTTCAGGCTTTTCCTCTTTCTTGGGTTCGACCACTCGTTGTGACTCCATGTTTTCTTCTTTCAAGAGTCTCTCTTCCTCGCTATCATCAAACTTAGTCCCATGTCTTTTCTCACTTCTGGAATCATCCCTATCACTAACAATTTTTTGTTGGCCAGCCACTTCAGGGGTCTGGGAGGCTGCTGTATCAGGTGCCTGTTGTGTGGACTTGGCCTCAGCCTGAGGCTTGGGCTCAGTCATGGACTTCAACTCAAGCTCACTTGTAGGCTTGGTCTCATTCTTTTTATCTTGGGGTTGGTGATCATCTTGGGGCCTAGACTGGGGCTTTGGTGCACCAAGCTGATGTTCAGGCATGGATGTGGGCTGGGTCTCTGGCTTGCTAGGCCCAGGCTTGGGCACAGGCTCAGCTTGAGGCTTAGGTTGGGGTGCACTTACCTTCGGCTCAGCCTGAGATATGGGTGTGGGCTCCTCACCAAGCTGAGGATGAGTTGGTTCTGTCTCTGGCTTTGAGGCTTCTTGTAGTTTTGACCCAGATGCAGGTTCAAGTTGGGGCTTTTGCGGGCTGGAACTAGATGGTTGTTTGGTCTGTGGGGCAGTAGGCCTAGATGTAGTGGGTGGGGCTTGTGTTTCTGTGCTCCTAGTTGGGGTGGGCTGGGTTGGTGGGGTAGAACCAGATGGTTGTTGGGTTTGTGAGGATGTGGGCGTAGGAGTGGGCTGGGCTTGTGGGCTAGATTTAGATGGTTGTTCGGTTTGTGCGGTTGTCGGCGTTGTAGGAGTGGGCTGGGTTTGTGGGCTAGATCTAGATGGTTGTTGGGTTTGTGGGGGTGGCGGCGGAGTTGGAGGGGGCTGGGTTTGTGAGCTAGACCTAGATGGTTGTCTGGTTTGTGGGGCTTGGGGTCTGGGAGGGCTGGGCTTGTCTTTTGAACTTGTTCTAGATGGTTGAGTCTGAGGGGCGGGCTTGTCTTTAGTGCTTGTTCTAGGTGGTTGAGTCTGAGGGGTGGGCTGGGTTTGTGGTGCATTAGGCTTGGAAGGGGTGCGTTGGGCTTGTGGGCTAGGCCTAGATGGTTGTGGGGTTTGTGGGGCTGAGGGCCTTGAAGTGGTGGGCAGGGCTTCCGTGCTAGTCTTAGGTTGTTGGGTTTGTGGGGCTATGGGCCTAGATGGTTGTTGAGTTTGAGAGGGTGCACTAGTTGGTTTTTGGGTTTGAGGGCTCTTAGATGGTTGTTGGGGCTGAGGGGTTGAACCTCTAGTTGGGGTAGGCTGCCTTTGAGGCGTTCCTTGTGGGCCTTGGGCTGGTCTGTTCGACTGAGTGAGCCTCGAGAGCCAACCACGCTCGTTGAAGTTGAACATGTTCCTTTGGAGGGGTGGTCTCTTGGACAATTGTGGTGTAGTTTGGAGGTGTTTTCTTTTGGGATGGTAGTTTATTGGACAATGGTTGAGAGGAAGAAACTAAATGATGGTGTCCTTTCAAGAGAAACAGAGGGATTGTGAATGATGGTGACAATGGGTTCTGGTGATGAGAGGCAGTTTTATAAGGTTGGTGGTTGTGGGGTGAGTTTTACTTGGGTAGGGAAGGGGATGCATCGTATTCTTTGAGTAAGAGGAGGATGGCTGGCTGACTTTGGAGCTCTCAAGTTTGGTATCGTAGTTGGTCGCTTTAGGATGAGGCGTTTGCAAGCCTTACTGGAGCCTTTATTTTCTAGAGAACTTAGATTCTTTACTTTCTCAACACAAATGCAAACACAAGGATAGATAATTGCATTATCAATATCTTATACAGCCAAGAGGGAGAAAGAAATGGACCATGCATTATTTAGCAAGATATCGAATTTCTCCTAAAGATTAATTGAAAAGTTGGAAGCAGGACAGAACTAACATAGAACTCAAGTGAGTCAGGTGGGCCCACTGTACGGGATTGTTGATATGCCTAATGCCCCATGTTAAATTATGATCATTTTCACAGATGTGGAGTAACGTTAAAAGGGGGAGTTCTATGGGACTTACTTCCTCTATTTCTGCAAAACTTCTGCCGCAAAAACAGTATCTGTGACATGAGTCTTGAAATGTTGGTGTGGATGTTTGAAATTCAAATAAAGGAGGTTTATGGCTATTACATGCGTAAACTGCTGTTCAGGTTTACGGTGTGATTACTTGCGTGGAAATGGAAATACAAGGAGGAAAAGTATCCTGTCCACATGATGTTGAAGGGTGGAAAGGTACACAAGAACCTTTTTAATGGTTGAGATTTCAGTTTCACAAGGGCAGGCATATCTAATGGCTAAAAATTATTTTCAGTGTTTTATTTTTTTATTTTTTATTTAAATAAGATATTTCTCTAAATTTTGAATTGTAGGTTCATTCTTACAAAAATAATTAAATAAAAAACAATTACAAAATATTTTAAATAAAAGAATGACTTAAGTACCCCTAAGTTTATTTTGAGCAATATTTTTATTTAAAATATGTTTTTATTTTTTATTCAATTCTAATTATAAAAATAAAACTAAAATCCAAATTGCATGTCAATATTATTTTTAATTTTTTAATTAAAAATAAAAGGCGAAACTTGTTTTTGACACTTAGATGAGGGAGGGTGCTTGATCACCCTTTTAAGCGTCCACAACTTGTGGATGCAATACCATCCCATATAAGAATGAAAAAAATTAAAGGCTCAAGTCATTCTCTAATCAAAGCACAAGCCGTTGGTTCGGAACCACTGACCTTCTCTAATCATCCACCAAAAGTTAGTAACAGGAAATTGTAATGGAGTCGTGACATCGAAATTGAGTGAAAATTCTAATATAGAAGTTCATGACATCGAAATTGAGTGAACAAGCCTGCCCCTAGGGAAAAGTTTAATTCCGTTACTGCAGGCTGCCAATCGCATTTGGACTTGTTAAATACTTAAGAATTTCCCAAGTATTTTTATTTCCCTGTTCATTTAGAGGCATTGGCCTGTAGATAGAGCGTATGATAAGGTGGAAATAGAGTTTACAACATGGGCTATCCGCTTTCTATTGCTTATATGGGTACAGTTTTCTTATTTTGAATTAGCAACTATCATCTGTATAAATAAAAATAGAGAGTATTTTATCAAAATACAGCTTACCTTATTTAACTATTTAACTTACCATTTTACACATGGTCAACTGTGCCAACTTATGATCGTGTGTACGTTAATGGGCTTTTATGAAATGGGTAAAAATGTGAAATAATTCATCTTTTATATACATTTTGATAAATTTCCAATCAATAATATGTTGTAAGAATCAAAAGAAGAATAATAAAATTATCTTTTGTGCATTGCATGTCGAGGAGGTTTCCCCCTCGAAGTAGGTTAAGTTGAAAGTTTCCTTGTAGTAGGCTATTTGTCTTTTCACTGTGTTATCTAAGAACAATGTTTAGAATTTCTCTAATCAATCAGGGATTGTGTACAATGAGACCATTTACTTTTGAAACAGGGTGGTCATAATTACTTACAACCATTCGATGTAAAATTTGATAACTTAGATGTGTCACATAGCTTAGTTCGAGAAATATTTTTGAAAGTTTGAGTTTGGTCAATGGAATAAATGTAGCCACCCAATTTTACATCCAATGATCAAGATTAATTGTGATATGAAAAGTAAATAGTATCATCCTATACTTTTCCAATCAATAATCTTAACTGGCATCAGAGCGAAGAGATTCTAAGTTAGCCGATAGTTTTCCAACTACAGCTCTTTAGAAGTATTGAAAGGAAGTCGAAGCAAATCAGGACGACATGTGGGAATTATGAGAACCATGTTAAACTTTCACAGGAACAAGCTTAGGCGATTCAAGCTATACGGCTAATGACCACAACAGTGAACTTTAAAGTAAAAACAAAAATTGACATCTCAAATGGGTGGGGTTGGGTCCAGGTTGGCCCCCAATCTGGATACGACTCGACTAGGCCCAAAGTAGACCAAGACTTAGGTCAAATCCAAGTCAATTGCACCTGACCAACTAGGTCGGGTTGGGTCTTGGTCTATAAATAAAAAAATTACAAAAAATTATATTTTATCTTATATAGTTAGCATAAAAATATATACCGGGTAGGCCAGGTCGTGTTGATCTTGACCCATACTTGACCCAACCATAGTTAGCATGTGGGGAATATCAATATATCAGCTCACCATAAATCGGAAATAAATCGTTTTTATTTTGAAAAGTCGGATGAAAAAATTGGGTAAAAAATATAGATCGACAAAAGTACTTTATGTAAAAATATCGCAAATATATTGGACTAGGCTCAAAAAATCGAAGTGAAAAAAAGGATTAGTTTAAAAAATTTGAAATTTTAAAATTCTGAAAAAATAAAAAATAGTTTAATGAAAGCATTCAAAGTAAATATGTGTTTAATTTGCATTATACACAATTCAAATAAAATTAAGTAGAAATAAAAAAAATAAAATAATAAAGTTGATTGTAAATACACCATATTGGTTACCCAAAAAAAAATGGACCATATTTATATTAACTATATTAACACCATATTTACGTCAGGAAAGTCAACAACTGAAGTTATTTTTCTACTTAGGCAACCAATTGAGAAGTTTAGGGTGAAGGGAAAATACTTCCACATGATCTTTATTGACCTACATAAAGCTTATGGTAGAATACCTCGAGATTTGATTTGGAAGATGTTAGAAACTAAAGGAGTCTCCAGATACTATATCGACTTGGTGAGAGATATGTACAATAGAACGTTAACTAGTGTGCGAACAACTAGTGGAGAGACAAGTGAGTTTTCAATGACAATAGGTTGAAGCATTGAGCTCGTACATCTTTGTTTGAGTTATGGACAACTTAACAAGGCACCTATAGGATGAGGTACCGTTATGTGTGTTGTTCGCAAATGACTAGTTTTGATCAATAAAATAAAAAACGATGTCAATATAAAATTAGAACTTTGGAAGGATGCTCTAGGATCAAAAGGTTTTAAAATTAGCTAGACTAAGTCAGAGTATATGGAATGCAAATTTAGTAATAATAAGAGCAAAGACGAAGAAGTAGTTAAGAAAGTACAAAAAAGACTGTACTTTCGATATGTTAGATTGATAATCTAGGAAAATGGAGAGATTAAGGAAGATGTCGCACATAGAATTAGAGTTGGATGAACGAAGTAGAGATATGCAACTGGAATTTTATGTGATCGCTACATATCAATGAAGCTGAAAGATAAGTTCTATAGAACAACTATGAGATCAAAAATAATATACCCATAAAATGAGTGTAACAGAGATGATGATGTTAAGATGGATGAATGACATGACACGAAGGGATAGAATCCAAAATGAATCCATTCGGAAAAGTTTATGTGTGGAACCAATAGGCGATAAAATGAGTGAGAGAGTAGACTTAGATGGGCTAATCATGTGTGGTGTCTATCTAATACAACACCTATTAAGAGGTGCGAGTTAGTTCAAGTGGAAGGATTGAAAAGGCCAAAAAATAAACCCAAAATAGCTTAGTTGGAAGTAGTCCGAAAAAATATAAAGATTTATGGCCTCACTTAATGTATGACTTTAAATAGAGTGGAATGACATATCATGATTTATATAGCCGACCCCAATTAATTAAAAAATAACTATGATGGTGATGCTAACACCTTAATCATTAAACTAACTATGCTAACTATGTACTACACGTAGTATGCTAACCATAGACCATATTTAGAAAGAGAATATGGGAGAAAGGGTGACCATTAGTTATAGTGGAGTGAGGGGAGAAAGAAAAGTGGAGAATATGGGAGAAAGGGTGACCATTAGTTATAGTGGACTGAGGGGAGAAAGAAAAGTGGACGCAGATAAAGAAATGCAGAGAGAGAGAGAGAGAGAGAGAGAGAGAGAGGGGATGCGGGGGAGTGACCACGACTCTCTTAGAGAGGAACACAGAAGAGCCGGGACAATCATGGATCTAATGTTTACAATCATGGATTAAAATAGAAATGGGAGTTTGCAATATCCTCCTAAGTTCTTTCTTGCCATTATATGGGGGGGAAAAGAACAATATGCCAATTGCCTCATGGCTGCAAAATGCCTGCCTTGGGCAGTTCATATCTTGGCTAGCTTCTAATGTTAATTCGGTATTTCCTTGCTTTTTCCACTTGGAACAAGCATCTCTTGAGGTTTTGTATAAATCTTTTCACACCAACCAATATGAAACTGTATACAATGCTTTTAAAATGTACGGGTAAAGTATTTTCCCTAAGTTCTTTGAGATGTTAAATTTGGGGTTTTTGACATTTTTCTATGTTTTTTTTAATCTATTTTTTCCTAATTTCTTTGAAATGTTAAATTTGGGGATTTTTTAAAATTATTAAACCTTATCAAATTAATATATCAAGAGATAATTTCTTTTGCAGGGAAATATACTTTTTTCCAAAAACAATACTATTTTTTTAAAAGTATAAATATAGAAATTTCATAAAACAAGAAAAATTAAATGAACTTACCTAAAAAAACTTCAAGAGGTTATTAATAGAAATTTTTTTTTTTGAAACGATTTATTCACAGCATCAAAAAATTGTGTTTTAAACTTCTTCATGAAAAAAACATGAATTTTCTATGCTTTATTGAAAAATTCGCAGATTAAAATGCTTTTAAAAAAACTTTAAATTTTTAAAAAATTTGCATTTAAAACGACGATTCGCTAACTATGTACCCAACCCGATAGGATCCAAGGTGGACCCAGACGGAGACCCAACCCAAGTTAGATCAAAATCAAGTCAGACCCAAACCCAAACCATCGAGTCTAGTGTCTAGGTCCATAGCTAGACACCAATCCGGTCCATGGGTCTATTTGGACTCATGGCCTACCCCTATCACCAAGGAATTGAATTATGTATCTAATGCTTTTATTTTCCAAAAATTCTCCCATTGATTATGTGTGAAGAGTTTTTCACACTATCTAATCTTGTGCATTTTCTCACACTAATTGAATCCGTTGGTGTGAGAACAAAAAAAAAACACCCATGCCTGAGGGAGTTTTTTGGTGTGAAAATACTTTCCCTGCGCCCCTCATGTGCCCTTAGCTCTTAGTAGATGGGAAAAGTTAAAAAAAAAGCAAGCTGAACGAAAGAGAGAAATTTTCTACCAAAATCTGGATCAAAGAGAGAAAAATAGGTTCTAGTAAACTCCCGAATATGAGAGAAACTTTACCAAAATTGGATTGATCCTTCTAAAAATCTGGATATGAGAGGGAGAGATTTTTAATGGAGGGGATTAAAAGGCCCAGGACTTCCATATTCCCCTACCAGATCAAATCAGCATCCACCAACATATTTTTCTGGACTGCGTATTCTTCCTGAACCAAATTTTTGGCGATGAAGAATAAGGTAAAAGACACAAAAGAAAAAACGATAATATATTTTTATCGAGAGACAGGTCTCCCAAACAAAGAAATATGAAATCCAGGTAAAGAAAGAAGGTGCTCAGAATTTAATGGAATTTACGAGTCCTCAAAGGATTTTAACCTTTCAGATTAACGAGATATAATCATCATAGCACCTCCTCTCTCCCATCCTTCGACTTTCATGAAATCAGTCAAGTAAAAACCAAATAGAATGAAAGAAATGAGCACAGCTGAAGAGCTTGAACAAGTCAATACGAAAACCCCAAACCATGATGCAGAAGCGGCCCAATCACTCCAAACCCTACGAACCAGTGCCAAGTGAGAAAAGGAGGAGATGTCTCTTATATATACTTGCATCATCCATTTTGAATGGTCCAAAAAGCCCCCCACCAAGACCTTAAATCCTCGTAAAAATATATGACAATAGAGATGCTTTAAAATTACTTTTAAACATCGACAATAAAATTGAAACTAAAAAAATTGGTTTAGATCTTTTGGATTTCCAAACATTTATGTTTTAGGCAAAATAGACGATCTAGATAAGTTGTTATAATATATATTATTTTTAAATTAAATTTAAATTTTTTTACGACCATATTGTTTAAGCGGATGTGATTTTCCTATGCTTGAATTCTGATTTTTTGAATGAGTTACGAGGTGAGACCTTCCTTATTTTTATAGAGCTGCAGCCTTAACAAATTATTTTTCTTTATCCAAATTTTAAATAAATATTAAAATATTTATAATGTGTTTGAGAGAGTGTTTTTGCACCGTCTACAGGGTATTTTCGTATCGCGCACTTTATGAAACCTCCATTTTAAAGATAAGATGTTTCTCAGTCCGGTTCTTGATTCTACTAACTTTTTCATGATTATATTGCCTCCGCCACCCACCTATTCAAATTCACACAGTAAAATCTAGACCAAAAATTTCATAAGTCAATAATCAAATGTAGCACAATGTTATGAATCTGAACATAAAATAGACTTTCAGTATTAAAAAAGACTAATTTAAAATTGAAAAAGTTTATTAGAGGGTAATTTAGCATTTTTTTTAGTAAATCAATGGAGAATACAGTCCCCTACTTATTTTTGAAATAATTAGAAGTTTTTTAATACGATAATGGGAGTGAAAGCTAAATTGGTAGCCAAGGCACATGTGGAACTATCACCACAACCTCAACGCCAGTTTTAGGACTATTTAGCATTGGTACAAAGAAGTCACAATTATCTTTGATCCTTATATGTAGAATTGGAAAGTTGGAGTTGTACTATTGATAAAGCTCAAAATCAAAATGAAGATTTTTAAAACTTTATAATATATCCCAAGCTATTGTATTTTATAGAGACATGATTGTGACATTTTTATACCTAGTTTTGGGTCATTCATTTACTTTTTTTCCATGCCATCAGATTTGCACTATTTTTCGAGCTACAAAATTTGGATTAAAAATATAATTTATGATGTATTTAAGATCCTTAATCCATCTCTAAAATGCATATTTGGAAGTGGACTACACTTCAATAGGACTACATTTATAGTGCGTTTGATTTATGGAACTTGTAGCTAGGGAGCCAAAAGTTCCATGTTTCTGTAGCATTTATTTTTTAGTTATTTCTGCAGCACTCTGTTTGATAACACAGGAAGCGCTATAGTAGGAGGTTTTTCCATATAAATCATAATATACTTTGTTATATACTCAAAAGAGGAATGTTTTCGTAGGAGGTCCACCCCTAGGGCATTTACCATCCACTCTTAAAATATTCACTATTGCTCGAGTCTTTAAATCGTGATGCATTGTAATATGTAGCAAATAATTAGTTCAACCATTGTTTTAAAACCCGGTGATTTTCAATTTAGATTGTCAATTCCGACCCAGAAACGGTTAGGAGTGAATCGGTCCTAAGAAGGTATTGGTCCCGACCCGATTTCCCCCCCAAAACTCCCCCATTTCTTGTTTTTTTTTTTGTTGCTTAAATCCTATGTTATGTTTGGTTAATCCCCCTTTAAATCCTTGCCCTATAAATCCTTTTTTAATTTGTAGTTTATCTTTTGTTCCAAACAATTTTTTGAATTTGCCAATTCAGATCAATCCCAGATCGCCGACCCAACAATTTGGCATGAATATGTGGAGTGGACAATCCACATCACTGATATGAGTTTTGAAATACTGTGTCCAACAAATCATTGTTAACAACAAGATCACATGGTTCACCACTAAAGCAGATGTTGACGGACATGAACTGTTTGGTGTTGCCTATGTACAGTTGGGATAAATGCGCCACTGTTTGTGTGTTGCTTTCATCACAGTATGCTACTATTGATTAATTTATGTAATACTTTCTGCCCTTTCTCAAGTGAAAGTATACCGTTCACTAGGGGTACATACACCATCTGACTTACAGACTATGGAAGATAAATGCATTCCCTTCAGGTGGGTAACGGGTCGGGTTGACTTGGGTGCGGGTATAGGTCTTGTTTTTGGTCCTGATTGGTTTGGTCATGGTCTAGGTCTTGCTTTTGGTCCTGATTGGTTGGGTTCAGGTTCAGCAGTAGGGACCCAACGTCAAGTCGGGTCAAGTCTGGGTCTGGGTCTGGGTCTAGGTTGACTGGATCGAACATTGTAAATGTACCATTTTAGGGCCTTTTAAGAAAGGGTGAGGTTTGTATAGAGCTGAGGCTCTAAACAATCAAAATAAAGCGTACTTTCAAATAGTGTCGAGCAATATGGTTTCAATACTAAAAATCTTTGTGATAGCCATAAAATATATTTTCATCTTTAATTATAAAATTTAAAGCGTAAAATACTGTGTAGATCGAGCAAATCTATGGAAACTTGAAAATTAACGGTCCAAAAATGCGTTACAAGATGCACTATTTCCAAAGCATAAAATCTATTTTTTTCTCATGTCCATACATCTTGATATCAAGATGATCAATTTGAGGATATTTGGGCATCAAAACAACCTCTTCTAGTGAAATTTTTGAGATGGGCTCTAATTTGATTGTTTAAAGCTTTGGCACTATGTAAAACTTTTTCCTTTAAGAAAAAAGCTTTCTATGTTTCTCCTACCGCATAAAACTTATATACTTCTCCCTATCCAACCGTCCATTCTGAATGGACGACTGAGATAGCCTTAATTACAATGTCATGTCTCTGTATTATTTTATTTTTAATTTTTTACAAAATATTTTAACACCAAATATTGGGAATCCACTCTTCTCTTAAACTCGCCCCTGTAAAAAAATATTATCAATAAAATAAAATACCCAATATACCCCTGAACGTTTTAAGGGATATTTTTGTCAGTATATTTTATCGAAAAGTTTTTTTTAATATTGTTTTTAAGTGCGCCTCATGGAGATGATGGCACATACCAAATTTTATATTTATATAATTTATAGAAAAACTAAAAATAAAATACTCTAAGGCGTCATATCTAGATCAAAGAATCAATAGCTCACTTGATCTAAATTGGACGGTTGGATGGAGGAGAAGTATATATCCGCTATATAATAAGGGTAAGTATAGAAATAAGGGAAGTATAGAAACGTTTTGCCTAAAGAAAAATACCTTAGGAGAAGTTTTTTTTAAGAAACCAGACCTTAAGATATTTTGTTTTTGACTTTAGCTCTCCACTTTTTATAGAAAGGCGAATTGACCAATTCCCCCCTCTTCTTTTAAAAGAAAAATGTTAGAAAGTTTTTTATTTCATCTCTCACTCTCTTAGCCATTGTGTTTTTTTTGGGTAAGCTTTCTATGGTTTCCCTACAACTGAAGTTCTATCCTCCCCTTTATCCAACCGTCCATTCTGAATGGAAGGCTAAGATTGTCCCAATCATAATGTTATGTCTCTACACCATTTTATTTTTAATTTTTTTTTAAAACTATTTTGACACCCAATTTTTGATGTCCAAACCTCTATTAAAATCGCCCTAGCGAAAAATATAAAAAAAATATTTTCAATAAAATAAAATGATCAAAATACTCCTAAAATTTTTAAAAGGTATTTTGGTCATTATATTTTATCAAAAAATTATTTTTAATATTTTTTATAGGTGTGCCCCAATGAGAAGATGGCACATACCAAATTTCATATTCATACAATTCCTATAAAAAAAATAAAAATAAAATACTTTGAGACATCGAATTTAAGATCAAACGGTGAGTGACTCTATTGAACAAAATTGGACAGCTGGATGGTAGGGGGATGATAGAACTTCTATGCTATAAGAAAAACATAAAAACCTTTCCCTTTTTTTTTAATGATACTTTTTTCCATGGTATCTTGGCTGCTCTTTTATACTCTCTTTGAAAAGCCAATGCATTCTTTCCTTCCTCTCGCCTTCTCTCTCTAAAAATTTAACCCCTTTTTTCCCTCATATTCTCTTTTCTAAAAACCAGCCTATCTCCTATGTCTTATATTTTTTTTAAAAAAATATTGTCTATTTGTGCGCCCTTTCATTTTCTCTCTCTAAAAACAGCAATATCGAAGAAGAAAAGAGTGAAATTAAAGAAGAATGTGAGTAGATAAGGAAGGGGTTGGGTTCTCTCTCTAAAAACAGAAATATCGAAGAAGAAAAGAGTGAAATCAAAGAACAATGTGAGTAGATAAGGAAGGGGTTGGGTTCTAGAGAGAGAATGTGAAAGTGGAGAAAACTTGTTTGGGTGTTTAGGGAGACAATGGAAAAAGGAATGAAGAGTTAATTTTAGTTTTAGAGAGAGAATGGGAGATAAATGCTTAAAATTGGGTTTTAAGTTTTTAGAGAGAGAATGGGGAGATATATGCTTAAAATTGGGCTTTTAGATTGAGAGAGACAATGGGGAGGCAGAAAACATAGGTGAAAAATGTGTAAGATGAGAGAAAAAGACGGGTTTTGTCTTTGAAGAAGGACAAATAAATTAGTTTATGCTCCTACAAAAGGTCAGAGCCAAAGTCAAAATAAAAAAAAATTAAGAATCCAATATCTTATAAATAATATCTTTCAAGAAATTTTTTTTAAAAATCACTTTATTTTATTATAATATATAATTTACTATTATTTCATTATATTTTTATGCACCATATGACATAATGTTTAATACAATATAGTGGAAGAAATCACTTTATTTTATTATAATATTATATATTATATAATTTACTATTATTTCATTATATTCTCTATACACCATATGACATAATTTTAAATATAATGTATTTTATTATAATAGTTTTTTATATATTTTTTAGGAAAAAGTTTATATAAAGTTGCAACATTAAAATGTAGAATTTAGGTGCACCTCAAAAATCCATCATAAAAGGTCATTTTGATGTTGAAAAACTCTCCATCATCTCAACATAGATATGTATGAATATGAAAAGGAAAAAGGATTTTGAGTCTAAAATAGTATATCTCGCAACACATTATCTGGACTGTCAATTTTCAAGATTTCCATGTGTTTATGATCTACTTGATTTGAACCAATTTTGGAGTTTAAAATTTTATAATTAGTGATAAAAATAGATTCTTAAGCCATCCTAATAATTTTTTATACCAAAATTACATTTATGATAAGCTTTGGAGGTGTGCTCTAATTTGATTGCTTAAGGTTACCTGGTATCCTTGCTTTATATGCCATCTCCTATTGTTAAAGAAATTGAGCGGCTTATGTGCAACTTTTTATGGGGTTCATTTGATGGTAGCAAAAAATACCATTTGGTAAGTTGAGATAAAGTCTGTACTCCTAAAGCTGAAGGGGGTCTGGAGATTTACAAGAGCAAACTAGTTAATTTAGCTCTATTATCCAAATGATGGTGGAGGTCTTTAAATGACGGTGATCAATTGTGGAAAGAAGTTTTGGTTGCCAAATATAGTGTGGATAATAGTGGCTTTATTGATAAGAGAAGAGGAGAAAATTGTCAATTTCAGTTGTGGAAATGTATATACTCTACTAGGGAATTGGCGGTTAGAAATGTTAGGTGGGAAGTGAGTAGAGGGTCCACTATTGAATTTTGAAATCATAAGTGGTTGGGTGATGGAATGTTGAGGTTTAAGCATAAGGAAGTGTTTGGTAGGACAGTCAATCAACATTTAAAGGTAGAGGAGGCTATAAGGTGGACTGTTGATAGATTTTTCTGGGATATTTGTTTAAGCTATGATAGGGTGTCAGATGTTGTTCTAAATCAGTTTTGTGAGCTGTTGCTAGATTTTGATGTGATTTATATATCTAGGCATCATGAGGATGAGTTTGTATGGGAGTTAACTACAGATGGTATGTTCTCAGTGAACTCGGTGTATCATTTATTATTTCATGATAGACTAAGATGGGAACAACCAAAGCTCATATCCATTTGGAAATATGGGGAATCCCACGTAAGATTCAAATCTTCTTGTGGACTCTTTCGCAAAATAAAGTGCTTACAGTTGACAATTTGAAGAAGAGGGAGAAATAATTGTCAATATTTGCTTGTTGTGTAAAAAATACTGAAAAGACTAGAGAGCATTTGTTCATTCATTGCCAATTTACTTCAGCATTGTGGACCTGGGTCTTTCAAGTTATTGGTTTTCAAATGCCTTTACCGGCACATCTTATTGATCTGTTAGATTAACTCTCGATTCCTTCTTTGCCTAAAAGGGGGGTGATGATTTGGCAGATTTTTAGGGCTTCAATGCTTTGGGAAGTTTGGTTGGAGAGAAATGGGTGAATTTTCGAGGGTTTCAGTTGGGAGATAGATCGTGTAAAAAGATAAGATATTTCAAAATGTTTGGTTTGGTTTTTTTCTACAAAAGAAGGTTTTGGGGTTTCAAATATTGATGTTCAGCTAAATGTGAGGAGTTTATTACACCAACAGATCTCTAGACCCATTATTCATTGTCAATGGACCCCACCTGATCCTGGATGTCTTAAGTTGAATTTTGATGGTAGTTCAAATCCAGGATGTGCTAGTTTTGGTGGTGTGGTTAGTGATTATCAAGGTGTAGAGATAAATCACATAAATGTTAGCTATGTTTCAAAGCTTAAAGCTGTTGAAAGATCGTTGTGATCATTTCACATGATTGGTAGAAGGAGATTCTTTTAATGTTATCGACTGGATGTCCGGATCTAATAAACCATCTTGGAGCTTGAGAAGGTTTTGGTTGGCAGCTCTAGATATTTGTCGCAATAAAGTAGTGGCTTTCAATCATGTTTTTAGGGAAGCAAATGAGAGGGCAAACTTGCTTGTTAAGGATGGAGTGTTGGCCCCGTCTTTGGTGCTCAATTCCTTATCTTTTTAATTGTTGTGTTTTTCATCTCTTCACTGTAATCGTTGGATTGATTGAGTAATAAAGTCATGATCTTGTTAAAAAAAAAAAAAAGATTACAAACCTTATGCAAACCACACCCTATTTTTATTTATGGACCTGGACCCAAGTCGGTCCAGTGGATTGGATCCAAGTCAAATTGACTTGGACCCATCCTAGACCCTAGTTCGGGTTCGAGTTTAACTCAGTCAGGCTGGGAATGGGCTGGCATCCACCCGGGCCCAACCAGACCCGACTCAACCCATCCCCACCCCTAATATCCTTGTATATGGCATATAGTTTCACCAATGATATACGGCCTATATTTCACCTTTTCCAAATGGAAGGGAGAACCATACCCGTATCATAGGATACGAAAGGAAGATCATCGGAAAAAGTAAGAGGGGAGAGAGGACTACAAGCTGTTCATTTAGCAAACATACACACGAAAAGAATGATGCTTTCACTTAGTGAGATGCTGAATGTGTTTTTGCCTTGCTTGCCTTGTAGGCTAAATCTCGCTCTCTCTCTCTCTCTCCCATGCCCGTTCTGGGTGATACTTTCTCTGCAAAACATTTATAATAACATTGGCCAATTGATGGAATGTCACACACTAAGCTCAGCATTTTCAAAATTGTTAAGACCTACCATCGCAATCGCTCCTCAGACGCACAAAGTGAATCTCTCTCTCCCTCTTTACAATGGCAGACCATAATTTTTGCCAAATGCCTTCCATCTACACACAATAGCAGACCATAATTTTAGCGAAAATGCAACAATTAATATTCCTAGTTGTGGCAAAGCTCATGACAAATTCACTATAGCTCTTGTTCTTGTTGCATTACAGGTATTATGCAAGGATCTATTGAATCAATGAGGCATCATGGAAATACACTCAAACGTGCCATTAAAGAATATGCACGCGCCAAGAATCCCGTTTTCAGACCATATTCCTTCTCATATTCAAATTCTGGTCCATCCACAGAAGAGAATGTTTTCGTGACGACCACAATAGGAGACATTCTGAAGGCCAAGAGAAAAGATGGCAACGTCATTTGCCACTGGTGCACAACCCAGGACACTGTTTATGATGCTATCAACATTGTGTGTTTGGACTTCATTCACAAATTCTCTGTCTCACACACACACATTCTCTCTCACATTCATTTGTTGGATGGTACAAATGCAGATGACAAAACATAATGTTGGATCTTTGGTGGTAGCCAAGCCAGATGAATATAAATCAATAACGGGAATCATTACTGAGAGAGGTAATTCTGATCCATGCACATATCCAAAGTCCACCATATATTCTTCAACACAAAATGGAACAATTCAGGGACACCAATGGCGCCAATCTTTTCTGGTTTTGCATAGTTTCACAGCATTAGACAAGCATCTTACTTTTTCCAAAAATGATATTTCATATGCTTGTTCTCAAGTAAGTCATTTCGATATGCCTGTGTTCGACGGTCTGTACTCGAAAGTCTGTGTGTTCATCAGTTAAGAGAACCTAGGCAGATGAAAGTTTCAAATGGTTTTCTTTTATCATTTTGGGTAGTTGAGCGGTAGGAATTGAACTTGAGATGTAACATTCCCAACGTCAACTGCTAATCAATCAAAGCCCAAGCAAGATTTATTTGTTTTCACATGGTTTTCCTGCCTATAATCCTTAGTCTTGCATGGCTTAGAAGATCAGTGTAGAGCCTTAAAAAGTTTGAAAATGTCTTTGACAGACTATCTCAAGAAGATGATACTGCAGGGACGATCCTCCAAGTTCACAAGAGTAGGGGACATCATGACTGATGAGGTAGATATTGCCATGAACTGAAAATTCAGCATATTTCACACAAAATTTTGATGCACTTGACTACAATTTAAATTTTGGCTCAATTTCGAATTTAAAATCATGCCATTAGTTCGGAATAAAAACTTCGTTCAAAAGTAAGTTTGAAAGTTTTCTCACTTCCAGAAAGTTACAAAACACACTCATGAAATATAAGAACACATTTTGACAAAAATTTACATTGAAATTCAAGATTCTGGTTCTTGTCATTCTCTCTCTCTCTCTCTCTCTCTCTCTCTCTCTCTCTCTCTCGATAAGTGCTCAGTTCATGCAATCTCTCTCACTCTCTCTCTCTCGATAAGTGCTCAGTTAATGCAATCCTGTCTTTCAATACATTCCTCTTTAGATTACCACCTCACCCTTTTTTTACAGAATAAACTCATTACAGTGACCTCAGATACAAGCATTCTACAAGCAATGAAACTTATGACAGGTGTGAAATTATTTGATTGTTGAGTTTTTGTATATTTAATATACAATTGCATATTATAATTATTGCAAGAACACACAAATGAAGTAGAGAACTTTGCATCACCCAGCTCCTAAATATACAAAAGAGACATGATTCTTATGCTTAATAGTTGAAAGAAACACTTCTCTACAATATTGCCAAACAATTCAGTTTAAAGAACTTCCATTTACTGTATTAGCTTCCATTAATGCTGTTCTGCTTCAGTTTCTCAATTTGCTCAGTGAACTCTAATATTATCATGCTAAGAAAGCATGGGCGCCCCATTCTCCCGAGATTTTAAAGCCCTATAGGTCAAAGCACTCATTCTTTAAGAAAGGGAAATAGAATGAGAGAGGCCCAAACCATGGCCATTGCCTCAATCCTGATAGAATGAGCAGTCGAAAATATCCAACTGTTCTTTAACCCATGAAGGACACATTCTTTATTACCAAGTTACTGGCAGCTAAAGTAATCCTTGTTACCACGTTCATCGACATACTCAGCTAGAGTTTTAGACCTTTGGTGAAGTTTCACTCCAATCTTCCTGTGACATATCTTTTGTCAGGCTCACAATTGACCATTTTTAAGGCAGACATGAGTTCATATTTCCTTTTATTTATGTCGTTCTTTGACTGCTATAATTGTCCTATTTTCTTTTGCTGGTAACTCGATGTGCTCACTTTGATTCTAGAACCTCATTTCTTTCTCTCGCACCTTCCTATATTGTGAACTCAGCAACCACGAGTATTCCTATCATTCGTGTCCTAAGGACATCCTTTTAACTGATTTTATTTAAGGTAGGTTCGATGGAGGACGAGTATTCCTATCATTCGTGTCCTAAGGACATCCTTTTAACTGATTTTATTTAAGGTAGGTTCGATGGAGGATGACGGCTATCCTCATATTAGCAATTGACTCCACTCTTTTTTAATATTCCAATGTTAGCAATTGAAGGCATGATGATTTGAAACTGCATGTGTCCCTTAGACTATGTTACAGGAAGTCTTAAGAAAACTTTCTTTAGGTTTATGCCATATTTATTCTAAGTAAGCTCAATCCGTGTTAATTTAAGATTTCCACACTTCCCAGCTCCAATCAAAATATCAAAATAAACATACTGTGAAAAATGAGATTTGTACAGAGAGATGGCTGCACGTTGTTTTGCACCTTATTCAGATTGGTGGGACGATCTGTTCTTTTCACTTTATATAATATACAACTTTAGGACACAAGATTACAACAATACCCTTCACAAAAATATAATGTATAACATCTCCTTTACAATTATAACATTACAGCACTGGTCCCACACTGCTCTTACACATCAAAATTACATCTCAGCTCTTACACTGCCCCTAGAAATCAATTCCTAACAGCCCAGCCCAGCCCCCCTCCCCCCCCCCCCCCCAAAAGTTGTATACTGGTTGGAAGCATCAACAGCTTATAGGAATCAACAATCTGATCTGATTTCAGTCACAACAAACATAGCTCATTTTCTTGGTCTAATAATTCTTCTAGAACAAAATGCTCATCTATCTCTGTATGTTTTGTTTTTCCATGATGCAATGTATTCAATGAGTTTTCAATGACATTAGGCCTACATCTGGGGTCAGCGTTGAGCTCATATCTCTTTTGTTTTGGTTATAGATGAGTTAACTAGACGTCTATAGGATGAGGTACCATGGTGCATATGACATAGTTTTGATTGATAGAGACGACGTCAATGTAAAGTTATAACTTTGGAGGAATGCTCTAGAGTCAAAAGGCTTTAAAATTAGCCGGACTAAGACAAAATACTTGGAATGAAAGTTTAGTAATAACACGAGTAGAAATGAGGAAGTAGTTAAGATTGATGACTAAGAAATAACAAAAAGAGATTATTTTAGGTATCTTAGTTGATAATCCATGAGAATGGAGAGATTGAATATGATGCTGCACATATAATTAGAGTTGGGTAGGCGAAGTGGAGATTTGCATCCAACGTTTTATGTAATTATCACATACCAATGAAACAAAAGGGAAAGTTTTATAGGGGACGGCTATAAGTCTAGCCACACTTTATGGAACATAATGTTGGGCAGACAAGAAACAACATATCCATAAGATGAGGGTAACTGCGATGAGGATGTTGAGATGGATAAGTGGCAAGACAAGAAAGAATATAATTCAGAAAATACATATGATGGAACTTGGGGGGGGCTTTAATAGATAAGTTGAGGGAAAGTAGACTTTAGATACGTTGGCCATGTTCAACATAGACCTAATACAACACCAATTAGGAGGGGTGAATTCGTTTAAATAGAAGGCTCTAAAAGGGAAAGGGGAAGGCCCAAAAAAACATGGATGGAAGTAGTGAAAGAGATATGATGACTTATGTTTTGACTAAGGCATGACCCTTTATAAAGTAGAATAACAAAACAGGACTCATGTAGCGATCCTAAATAATTTAACAACGCTCAAATGATGATGATGCAGCTATCATCGCTGCCTTGCATTCACGAAAAGCAATCTAGTGTCTATAACTCTGTATCAAACGGTGCAGATATGTGCCATCGTTTTTAAGTTAGCAATGACATTAATATTATGGTTGGAACCTGCTGTAAATGATCCTTGACTGTTACCATTTGAAACAATCAACCATTTTTTACTAAAATTAATGTAGAAAGAATTTCGTAGGGAAGAAAATCCAATAATCTATTGATTGAAAAATAAAAGAGAGCCTACAAGCCATGCTTCAGTATCTCTCGCACTAGTTAACTCATAAAACGATCTCAAAACTCAACTCTCTATCCCAAATTCTCTACATAGGTCCCTATGTATAATATATGACCTTACTTAGAGACTATGAAATCCTAATTCTAATTAGAATAAAACCATGATTTAAATAAAATTCGTAATGATATTTTTACCCTTGACAAAACAAATAAATCCATATGCACTCTAACTACTTTCTAAACAACTCCTAAAATCCTAAAAATATTAAAAAACCTTAGAATCCCTTAAAAAACCCATGAAATAAACCCCAAAAATAAAATTAAAATATACATCCTTTGAACTTAAAAAAATAAAAATAAGAATAATTTTTCTTGCATCAAACTCATTTGGTTTGAATAAACTCGTACTCGAGTCTTGAAGGCTAAGGTGAATTTCGCATTAACCTTGCAACCTTCTTCAACCTGAAGATTATGCTTCGCATCCTTGGACCTATGGGTTATTGGCCCAATTAAAACACAACAATTACTGAGGCAGGGATTAGAGACTCTTTCCCATTCCTACTGGGCAAGGCAGTGTACGAGCTGGAGCGAGGGCAAGCACGGATTCAAACACTCTCTATCGGCTTTCTGTTCAGTTCGTCGCCTCATGTTCTTCCACGTAGTTAATTCTCGAGCAAGGAATAGGATTGTAGACTCTACTGCTAGGTGTACGGCACTGCAGAAGGGATTGTAGACTCGACTGGAACGAAGGTTGATTATAAACACTCTTTCCGCTTTTGACTTTCCTAGCTACTGAGCCCCTCTTCAAACCCTTGCCAGAAAGACGAAAGGAAAGATTATCTATGATACCGCTTGAATAACGATAACTGGAGTTCAAAGCCTTAAAGAGAAAGCTTTAGCAACGGGAGGAAGAATTCTATACGCCAGCACCTGACGAGCTTACGTTCTACCGCTGTTACACCAAAAATCCAAGGTTCCACATGAGCTTCCGTTCTGCGACGTGGTGGCTTTTGAAATCAACAGACAACCACAAAAACCCTTTTAAGAACACCTCAAGGAAAATATTATTGTATGTCAATCGAGTTTCTTCAGCCACATAAACTTGTTGGATTTCCCCTCAACTTAACCACATAGACCCACTAAAATTGCTTAAATTCGACCCTAGAACAAACCACAAGTCAAGGTCCAAAAAATCACCCGCCTAGTCACCTGGGTGGACGCCCAACCCCAACCGCTTGGGGGCCTTCCCCACCTTGGCCCCTTTCGGTGAGCCAAAAATAAGCGACACCCAATGTTCAAAAAGGCAGAGGCAGCTGCCTTAGTGGTGCTAAGGGTAGGGTTGGTGTTGGGGGCATATGTTGTTTTGTATGTATGTAGTGTGTGTGTGAACCCAATGTTCAAAAAGGCAAAGGCGGCCTCCTTGGGGGCACTAAGGGAAGGGTTTGGTGTCGGGGGCATATGTTGTCTTGTATGTGTGTGTGTGTGTGTGTGTAGTGTGTGTGCGCATGCGCATGTATGTGTGTGCACGAGGCCTCGCATGAAATTCTTAAAGATCATTCTCTTTTTCTTTCTTTTTGATCCATATTTGTGAGAGAGAGGTCTTGAACACTTGGAGGATGTTCTACTTTTTCTTCTAACATGTAGAGAGAGAGAGAGAGAGAGAGAGAGAGAGAGAGAGAGAGGGACCTTGCATCAAACATTTGGAAGTCATCTTCTTCTTACATGTAAAGAGGGAGCATATGGGTTCATGTGTATCTTTATATGCGTATATATGTGTGTGTGCGAGAGAGGGAGGCTGCGCATCGAACACGTGGAGGCCATCTTCTTCTTCTCATATGTAGAAAGAGCACATGGGCCCATGGGGGGGGGGGGGAGAGAGAGAGAGAGAGAGAGAGAGAGAGGAGGGCATTACAAAGACCTAAATTTTTGTTCGGGTGAATTTGATGTTTCTTTTTTTTGTAAGGGGTGGCACTAGGTGGGCACCAAGACCTGCCTTGAACCCCCATAGGCTCCTGCCTTAGACATTTCTGTCTAGACCACATTGCCTAGGCTACACCTAGGCAGTTTGTCGGTGAGCCTGCTAGGCGGCCCGGGTGGCCGACTTTTTCATCACTAGCGACACCCAAATGGGATTTTTAGTGAATTTCTCCCCCTTGAAAAGAGGGAAATAGATTATGGAGGTATTTTGACCCCTCAAAACCCTAGTATGAGAGATTTTCCGCCCAAAAACACTGTTTTTTTTTTTTACCTTGAATTGAAATATTTTTGAAAATTAATTTCAAACTCGAAGTTTTCGATTCCACATTGTGATATCGAAAGGCATTCGTCATGGGTCTGCTTCGAGGCCAAAAATGTTGCAAAAGAGAGGTTTTCGCATCCTAAAGTAAGCAATTGAAGCCTATTTCGATTTAGTTTTAAATGTTTACGTTTAGGGTTTCATTTTCTTATGAGTATTTTATTATATATTTTTTTTACATAATTTTCTTGTGTTTATGTTTGAATTTTGGTATCACCTTTATGGTGAAACTTCTTGAGTGTTTTTTTTGCTTGCTACTTTTGTTATAATAACATGTGTTTAGGTATGTTTGGCTTTGTTTCTAGCTTTAATACAAGATTGAAAATTTATAATGTACTTTTGTCTATGTTTGGATTTATTTCCATTGTATGATACAAATTTATTTATAATATATTTTGGTCTACATTGTTTGGTTATGTTTATAATTTATAATGCAAAGTTGAATATTCGTAATATATGTTTATGTATTATTTGCTTTTGTTATAATGCGTAATTGAAAATATTACTATATGTTTGCATATCTTTTTGCTATGTTTTCAATTTGTAATACAAAATTTGACAATATTACTCATATTGGGTAATACATTTGGCTATGTTTGGGGCAATTTTACAATTTAAAGTTATGTAACTTTGTATTTTTGCTTAAATGGCTAATGGATGTCAAAATTTCGCAAATTTACAGTTTTAAATTTTAAACATGTAAATTTTAGTTTATAAGAAATTACATTCTATAATTGACAATCCCCTACTTTTGTCACCCCAACATCCCCCCCCCTCCCTCCCCTCAAAAAAGTCCCCTACACAGTGGCCGACGGCTGCCCAAGCATTGGGACCCAACCACCCAGCGGCCATTTCTGTCTTCTTGAACATTGCCACGAGTGCATCTTTGAGATGAGCACTAGATTCGATAGTCGAACCAACAACTTCACCTTTTGATTCTCCTAGGAGCCCTTCACCTTTTTCTTCGTCCAATATCAATTCAACCATGAAATCTTATTCTTCATCATAGATCCATTCTCCTATAAGATCTTGTTCTTTATCTATGCCTGCATTGAGAATTGATGGTGAATCCCAATCTACAACCTATTGATTATGGAAACATATGTCAAATTATGCTCATCAAAATCAGGAATTTCCACCGTCAGTGATGCCCTCTGTGCGAGGTCTTCAATCACTTTCCTCTTCAATCAACTCCGGACGTGGAGCACAACGGTGAAAAGGATTGCACTAAACATCTTCTTAGACAATATTTCTTCAATCGCTTTCTTCTTCAATCAACTTCTGACATGGAGCACAATAGTGAAAAGGATTGCACTCAACATCTTCTTAAGGGAAAGATTATCATCTTGCTCATGAGTGATGCCCACGAGTTCTTGTGCAAGTAGTTGAACCTGCCTTCTGAGTTCTTCAACCTTTTCCTCTCTGCCTTCGCGAGGTAAATCTTCTAAAGCTCCTCTTCCTCAACCCCTTCTTATTGCCATGGATTCACTAAAATCACATACCTGAGGCCCAAAAAAATAAAAAACCAAATCCTAGGCCAAAATCAGTAAATCCTAGGTTGAAAATAAGCAAATCCTAGGCTGAAATCTGTAACCACTAAGCTTGATCAAAAACATTTTCCCTTGCTGATCACAAATCCTCTGCTCCAATGCCAATTGGTCTAGAAAGAATTTAGCATGGAAGAAATCCAATAAAATCTATTGATTGGAAAGTTCAAGGAGAAGCCTACAAGCCATGCTTCAATGGCCCTGCACTAGTTAAACCAAAAAAAGATCTCAAAACTCAACTCTCTATCCTAAATTCTCCATATCTGCCCTCATTTGTAATTAGACCTTAGGACCCAAAATATCTTATTCTAATTAAATAAAAAACCTAATTAAGAAAAATTTGAAATGATATTTTTACTCTTGATAAAGCAAATGATTTCATAAGCACTCTAACTACATTTCTAAACAACATCTGGTCCTAAAAATATAAAAACAAACCCTAGAATCCATTAAAAAACTTGAAAAACCCTAAAACAAAATGCTAAATTAAATATACATCCTTTGGAATTAAACAAAAATTAAAACAAGAATAACTCTGTCCTGCATCAGAATAACTTGTGCAATTCTGCTACTCATGTACTACATCTTTGACGCTACATCCTTGGAAAAGTTCCATTTTCAACCAAGGCTGGTATCCCTCATTATTTTGTCGTCGGTAGGCATTTCCAGCTTGATGAAATGAGATTCTAGCCGCTTCATCTTTACCTTCAGATGCTACTAACCCATTCTTGACTTTGTGATTACTTCACAACTAGATGCATCTCATCAAACACCACATGTCAAGAGATAATAATTCACCAATTTCTTGGATTATACAGGTAATTTTTGTAATTGCTGGTGTATACCCCAAATCGACAAACTTCAAAGTCTGGGGAAAATTTGTTCCTTAGGCTTTTATCAACATGCACCTAACATATACACGTGTCCATGGTCTAGATGCTTTCCATACAACAGGAAATGAGTAGACTTTTCATCGAGAATTTCAGACAATCGCTGGCTTATAACATCCGCAACAGTGTGAAAGGCCTCACTCCATAACTCAAGAGGGGTGCTACACATGTATCATAGAGAGTGCGCTCTCCACAATGTGTGGATGCTTTCTTTCTGCTACACCATTCTATTCAGGTGTATTTTGGCAAAGCTTCTGGTGATTTATTCCATGATCCTGAAAGAACTTTGCGATTCATCAGAAGTAAATCACTCCCACCATGCCTTGGAAGTTTCTGTTTTTCACGGAAACTAAATGGCTACAAATGAATGGAAATGTTGAAATATATCTAACACCTCAAATTTTTTATTTCATAAAAATTATCCAGGTATACCTATTATAATCATCAATAAAGCAAACAAAAAATAAGTATGTGAATTGTGCCCTTGGGAGATCGCCCAAATACATCTGAATTGATAGGCTAGAATGAAAAAAAAAGTTATTATTTAATTTTATGGAAATTCATGACTCTTACAAACTCGACAACTAGAGCATCTCGACTTTCTTATTGTTTATAGCCAAAATTGAGATTGAAAGAATTACAAGGTTTCAAAAAACGCTAGGTGGCCGGCCGGGCGTCCATCGCTCAGGCAGGCGCCAAGAACCTCAGGCGCCCTGGTGTACAAGGTTATATAGATATGTAGTATATATACATATATTTGTGTCAATTTTAGAATTTATTATATTTGAAAATATTGTAACATATTTTTTTATGTACAAAAATATGACATATCGCATGTTGAGAATAAATTTGTTCAAAATTTCAAAATTCAAACCATACAAAATTTAAAAGTCTAATAGGATATGTATTAGTAATAGTCTCAAACTCTCCATATTTCATAATAGGTGAAAAGGTTTAGGAAGGTTCTTCAAACCACAAAAAATACTTTTGATTCTCAAAAACAGGTATAGCTAAGAGATTTAGGGTTTATGGAATTTTCTTTTAACTTTGAGGATTGAAAATAACCGCCATAACCTATTTAAACCTCAAAATTACCCCATTTTCCCTTTTGGGTATTTAAAAAAAAAAAAGAAAAAAAAGCCACATCCCTGGGCGCCCACCGAGGTACATCCACTGGTGTAGAGCCACCTGGGTCTGGGCATGCGGTATTTTGGTTCATGCCGCCTAGGTGCCGGGCGGACCTTTTTTAAAACATTGAAGAATTAAGATTCTCTCCACTTTGATTTTAGCCTAAACAAGATCACTTATACTTGAATCAAGTAGAGAGATTCAGGGTTCTATCAAATTACAGACCATCAAAAGAGGAACTCTCGGCCTACTTCCTATTATCCGCTGGTTGTGCCGGCTAAGGATTCACCAAACTCAAACGAAAACAGCTTTGAAAGTACCTTTCAATGAGATGAAATAGAACTAACAGCCATTGTAATGAAACATAAAGAAAATTGAAGAAAATAACTTACTTGCTCAACGCGAGCTCATAGGATGGACATCCAGAGTTGAGGGCCTAGATCAGACTTACAGATGCGAAGCGACCTTACTTCCTCAGTCCTTCGAGATGAATTGAACGAAAGATGACTTAAAAGGACTACCTTGAACTTGAATGGGGTAAAGATAGCTTGCAGGGTTGAAACCTAGTGCAATCGAGGGTCGTGGCTAGGACCTACATTTGGTTAGCTTCCTTGAATATTTCAATTCACTTTTGGTTTAGAAAAGGTTAGATAATGTTTATTGGAATTTTAGGGATCCTAGGGTTTCTTTAGGACATAGGTTCTAGGGCTTCTTTTAAGGTTGAAATGGTCAAATGGCCGAAAGGGATAAAGGCACAAATACCTAGGTTTCCAATGCTAGAAAAAAGATTTGAAAGGGCACCTATAACCATCATTCATGAAGTGTAGGCCAAATGTGGGCTGTCTCTTACAACAATGCACTCTGCATCATCATCATTTCTACTCCACAATGGCATTAAATTTGGCATTTCTAGCTGTTTATGGGCATTTCTGGCCTAATGACACATATTGCATCATCAACGACATAACGTGCGTCGTCAAAAACATATAAAGCGTCTTTGAGCGACCAAAATGGAATTTTAGGTGGACAAATTTGTTTTGGTTATAACTTTCAAAGTATATGCCCAATTTGAGTGATTCTTAGACTGTTAGAAACCTTATAATGTCCACTAAAAGATAAAATCAAATTTGGCACAATTTGGATATTTCTTGGCGGGTTATAGTTCTTGAACTCCAGAGAGTTGGTTTAAGGGTCCTTGAATGGGGTCAACCTGATCAGGAAGGTGTCTAGCCTAATTTGGAAGGTTTTCCTAAGAGCTAAGGTTGACTAGGAAGGTTTAGGGTCAACTAAGAGGTTTTTAAGGTTATCTAATTGTCTTTCCTAATGGTAGGGCATCTATGGCATTTTAAGGTTGTTTCCTAAAGAAGCATGGAGTATGGGGATATGCACACTATGGACTTTCTACCCTTGATTGTTCCCTAAGGTGGCTTGGTATGGGGTTTAGGTTCTTGGTAGGTTGGAGAAGGCGTCTAAGTCTAAGCCCAATGGTTTAAGGGTTTGGGCACCTGGGAATTCCCTTACCCAAAGTGAGGTGTCTACACTAAAAAAAAAAATTGGAAAGAAAAGGAGGGGGAAAGGCCCTTTCCAACAAGACTCTTGAGGAATGATATATTGCAATGGGCTGAATGATGGTGACATAAGTTCACTTCGCTTTTGATACATCAACTTCAAACATAAGCAAGGATGACTTCTTCAACTTCAATTGAAACATAGGCTATGGGGCTTCTTTTAGAACATATAAATTTCCATTTTGTTCCCCTTAAGCAAGCGTCTTCCTAAAGAAAGGAGTAGAAATACATAGGAATTTGAATCACAACTAGCTGTGAAACAAAATCAATGTTTCTCTTATGTGTGGATCAATAAATGTGTTGGAAAAAAATAAAGAGTTTGGAGACGAACACATTGATGCACTTCCTAAATGTGTGATGGGTTGAATCCTTCATCTCCCAAAACTTCCTTTCTGCATGATATGGAATCAAATTAAAAAAACTTACCAACATCACCAAAAACATGATTTGTTGCATCAATTGACAATCCATGCACCACCATTAATCTGATTGATCTCCCATCAGATTGTCGCATCAATCGACAACCCATAAAAGTTGTAGAAATAGGATGATCTCCAAACCCAAAAAAGTTGATCTCCAAACCCAAAATTCACAATGTGCCATCTGAAATTCCAACATTAAAGTTGGCATTAAATCTGAACTGATGTTGGCAGCGGCATGTCCTCCTTTCACATAACTGACATGTGCTACTAATATTCTTTGTAAGCTAAGTTGATGACAATTAGTATTGACTGCAATTAGTAGGAGAAGTTTATATACATCTTCCTCGAAAGTTAGTATTCCGAATTCATCCTCTTCCTCCCATGACCATGAGATGAATAAAATGCAAACATTTAGAACATTATGTGAGTACTGAGTAGGGGTGGCAATGGGTCGGGTATGGGTTAGGTCTGCCTGGACCCGGACCCAGACCCAAATGTATTCGGGTCCAGGTCCAGCCGGGTCCAAAAGTTGGACCCATACCCGTACCCATCGAGTCCTGGGTCTGATCGGGTCCATTGCCACCCTCACTATGAGCTTCGTTTTTGTAGCCTACAATGGTGAATAACAGAGAATTGATTTTTGAGGGGGAGCAATTAGAGAGAGAGAGAGAGAGAGAGATAGAGAGATTCAAAGAGAGAGCTATGTCTCCAAGAAACTGAGAGAGAGAGGGAGTATGGCGATGGGGTTTAGCCATTTTGGGAACCAAGGGAAGACGAAAAGTATTGAAACAATTTTAGGGTTGGGGCTTTGGCCTTTTGGGTAAACTAAAAATTTGAGTCTGGGTATCCACCGGGTCGGGTATAGAAGGACCCGAACCTGGACCCGGGACTATCAGGGTATCCTTTATTGGACCCAGACCCTACCAGCGGGTCCAAAACTTGGACCCATACTCCGACCCGTGTTGGGTATACCCAGCGGGTATGGGTCGAGCCTGAATCCATTGCCACCCTTAGTACTGAGATCCTTCTTCTCATTGTACGAGCATTAGGTGCAATGGACATTGCCTCATGTTTCAGCAACAGAGGATGAAGTCCTTCAAAGAACGACAATGTGACTGACAAGGCAATGATGCAATAAACACATGGCACTAGGAACCCAGGCCAGCAAGAGTTCATTGTACCTTATCTTCCTCAGATACCAGCTGTCCAATAGCTGCAAGTTAATCAATGGAAGTCTTCATTTTTTTCAAATACTCGATAGTGGTGGGCAAGTTACTTTTCAGGTTTTGAAATTCCATTTTCAACAATAAAGACCTTGCTTCTGAGCCTTGGGAATAGGTCTCATGTAGACAATTTTACATTTCTTTTTCTTTTCTATGAATTTTTTTTACTCGGCAAAGGATCAGATCCATTGACCCATAAGGCCAAGATTTCAAATGGAAGGTAAGATTCGATGTTTCCATGTAAGGAAATTCGTCGAGGTTAACTTTTAAAAAACAAGTTGGGGGAAGAACTGAAGAATTCAGGGAAGCGTCATTGGATGAGAACAGATATTTGTCTTTTCAGTGTTTCATCTTTTTATTTTTTATTTTTAGGTCCCCATTTTGTAAACGACTTCAGATTTCTTTTTTTTTTAAGAAACTGATTTTGGAGAGAGGCTATAAAGATTTTTTTTTTATAAGAGATAAAGAAAAGAGAAGAAAGCAATTAGGTATAAAAGACTTTCAATGAAAGAATTTAAGGTAGAGGATAAAAAGAGGATTGGGAAAATAATCAAAATAGAAAATCAAGAGATGAAGTTAGGGTTTAGGGAGAAGATTAGATGAAGATTAAGACAAAAGAAATAGAGGAAGGAAAAATAAGATTTAAGATGAAGGACAACAGGATGGAATCAGATTGAAGAATGAGAAAGAAGAAGAAAATACGGTTTATGGGAGAGGATTTGGCTTTTCAGGTTATGGTTTACAAAGAAGATGAGCAGATTGCTAAGGTTCTGAAGAAGAAAGAGAATATCAATTAGGGTTTTCAAGTTAGGGTTTAGGTGGAAAGAAAATATCAAGGAAGAAGATAAGCAGATCAGTTGGGGTTTTGAAGAAGTAGAGGTAAGAGTGAAGAAAACAAGGAGATTATTGGTACCTTGATTATGTTGAGAAGATCTTTGTTCCTTGCTCTGATACCAAGTGAAAAATGATATTTGATATATTACGACTTTAGGAAATAATTTTACATTTACTCCCTCTACAAATATGATACATTACTCATTAACAACTATAAAATTACAGCACTTGCCCCACACTGCTCCTGCACAAGATCACAATTTTGCCCTACATTGCTCCTACACGTCACATCCTAGCTCATACTTCACGGCATCCAAGATGTAGTGAATACTGTCTATTACAGCTGCTTGGAGCTCTTTCTTCACAATAATGACCTCTAGTTTTTCTCCATTTCGCTAATTTACTATGCCATCACTCATGATTACAGTTTTGCTGCCTCTTGATTGTCTTTAATCTCTAATGAAAAGAATTATGATGCATCTAAAAATTATGTCTATAGAGAAGCACATCAGACACATACCTGTGATAGATGCGAAGATGGTCGGGATGGTCTCCATTCGAGATGTTGTCCAAGCAGTGGTAGACGAGCAGAGTGGGGAGCTGAAGCGCTTGAACGAGTTCATTCAACGTGGTTACTAGAAGATGGAAAAAGACTAAAATTATTATGTTTAGAACTTTCTTATACAGCGATTGTATTTTTTGTGTTTTTTTTTTTTTTGATGAAGAGACCAACTCCACTAGAAAAGAACTAATAATCAAAAGGGTTCCCTCTTTAAAATTGACTACATTTCTGTTCCTTAGGTATACCATCAGGTTCATGTATGTCTTTCACACTTTTGTACTTGCATACAAGATCAAGACCAATTGTTCCACCATTTCATAGATTATTACATGACTTATTGGAGTAATGTTTGTTAAGATGAACACATTGTACATGAAGGTAGAATTTTAACTAAATATCTATAGTCCACTAAATAGCCTAAGCAACACATACCCAACTTACCATTCAAAAAAATGACAAGCACATGAATGGAAGTCCATGCATTCTTGTATTGCCATAGCAACCTCACATAATGAGGAAAATTCTTCACTAAACAGTTAAAGCAAAAGCAAATTTGATGCATAGCAGAAAGAAAATAAGAATACTATCTTAGTCACCACCATATTGAACAATACAAGATAAATACCCTTGAAGTGACCTGAAATGATTGGTAGGTGAGGATCTGAGTTCCTGCAACAAAGCATGAATTAACATTTAGTTATGGCCAATGGTTTAAAAAACGGATAGGTGACCCGGATCGGACACCTCAAAAACCGATCCGGATCGACGAATCGGCGATCCGGATCGGGAATCGGCTGAATCGGTCGGATTAAAGCTTAAAAAAAATCCGAAAAAATTATTCAAATTCATTATAAATGTTATTTTTTAGGAATCCAATAAAAAATGAGGGTACTACATTATTAACTTTCATTTTTTTTATCAATTTGTGAATATTGAGATGTTCTTTCCCTGTATAATTTATTTTAACTATTAAATTTGCATCACATAAAAGAAAAATCATAGAATTATCATGGATAAAATATATAATTATATATGGACTATTATAAAGAGTAGGCTAATCAATAAAAGAATGGCCATTAAAATCTCGTTTTGACGAAAAATCCTAACCCGCTAAAAAAACCCAAACTATTACAGCCTAACTAACTATAATCCAAAATTATTACAACCTCACTAATTATAATATTATATACTGAAATTATAATTATTAGTTTACATTTTATAATTATTTTATTAGACAAATAATAACAAATTAAAAATATTTTATAATATTATCTAATTTAAAATGTATTATTGACAACTGTAAGAAAAATAGTACATTACATGAACTATAATGTAAAAATTCATAAATAAAATAAAAGATTTGGTTATCAATGTAAAAATTAATAAAATGCGTACAAATTTTGGAAATAACACTTCAACTTTTCAAAAATTTATTTTTTTAGGTTTCTATAATAAATTTAGTAAAAGAGATTGTTAGTAGAAAGATGGAGATTTCAAATAGAATAAACTTTTTATTTTTATTTTTTTTATACCTTTCATATTATTTACAAAAATAATTATACCACTATATACAACAAAAATTAACGGTTATATAAAAATTAATTTTTTTATTTTTCATTTTTTTATGTCTTTTATATTATTTACAAAAATATTTATATTTATACCAACCACTATATACACAACAAAAATATTTATATTTATATCAACCACTATATATACAACAAAAATGCAACACATGCCCAAGGGGATTTGAAAACAACAAAAATATTTATACCAACTACTATATACACAACAAAAATGCAACACATGCCCAAGGGGATTCAAATGCAACACATGCCCAAGGGGATTCAAATGCAACACATGCCCAAGGGGGTGCCCAAGGGGATTCGACCTTGGGACCTCAAGTAAAAAATTCAAAGTCATAACCATCAAGCCATCTAACTACATGTAATTATAAATTGCTGATTAATAGACTATATTTACATTTCGTTTTCATTTAATGATGTTTGGGAATTATCCCACATCAAAAGATGGGTATTCAAATTTGGAACATAAATACCTATGCAATATGAATTATAAAATGGGTATAAAAATATTACGGCAACCTCGCATGTGTGTTTGGACACACGTGTACGCGTGTGAGTGTGCGAGGGGGCACGCTCGCACGTGCGCTCGGACACACGCGTGCGCATGTGTGTGCATGGGGCACGCTCGCACGTGCGTTCGAACACACGTGTGCGCTTGTGAGTGTGCTTGGGGCACGCTCACACGTGTGCCAGTGTGAGTGTGCGTGGGGCATGCTGGCACGTGCGTTCGGACACACGTGTGCGCATGTGAGTGTGCGTGGGGCACGCTTGCACGTGTGTGTCGCACGTATGCTTGGACACACGTGTGTGCGTGTGAGTGTGTGTGGGGCACGCTCACACGTGCACTTGGACACACGTGTGTGCGTGTGAGTGTACGTGGGGCACCCTCGCACGTGCGTTCGAACACACGTGTGTACGCATGTGAGTGTGCGTGGGGCACCCTCGCACGTGTGTGTCGCACGTGTGCTTGGACACACGTGTGCTCGTGTGAGTGTGTGGGGCACGCTCACACGTGCGCTTGGACACACGTATGCGTGTGTGAGTGTGCGTGGGGCACATTCGCACGTGCGTGTCATGTGTTACGTGTGTGTGTGCGTGGGGCACGCTCGCACGTGCGCCGGACACACGTGTGCGAGTGTGAGTGTGCGTGGGGCACGCTCGCACGTGTGCTCGGACACACGTGTGCGAGTGTGAGTGTGTGTGGGGCACGCTTGCACGTGCGCTCGGACACGTGTGCCCGTGTGAGTGTGCATGGGGCACGCTCGCACGTGCGTGTCATGTGTTACGTGTGTGAACCGGGCTGAACCGGATGGGAACCAGCAGTTCCACTATAGAACCAGGCTGAACCGGATGGGAACCGACGGTTCCACTATAGAACCGGGTTGAACCGGATGGGAACCGGCGGTTCCACTCTAGAACCGGGTTGAACCGGATGGGAACCGGCGGTTCCACTCTAGAACCGGGCGGTTCCCGATTTTCGGTTGGAACCGACACGAGCACGCGTGTTTCCGAGTTGAACCGGGAGAGTCCGGTTCGACTCGCCGCTTTTTAAAACACTAGTTATGGCTGATATCTATAAAGCTCATTTTGGTGAATATATGGATCCCTTCCATTTAAGTGATTAGACAACAAGCAAGGTGAAGCACGAATATGTGAATTAATTCCCTCTTCAATGACCATGAAATTCAACAGTCAGCAATTACATAAGGGGCACAGTCATCTTATAACTAAATATATCTATTAAAAACGAGTACATCATTTTCAAAAAAATGATGTGCAAGCCATCCTCTTGCATATCTTCTGCCTACACTAATTTTATTGACAATATGCTGGCATTAATATCAAGGACAAGAAATTCAAAGTCACATTTCTACGAGTAGCCTGAAACTTAAATGTTAACTCTCCAAGTACCCAAACTTTGAGACAAGTATTGGGCATGTCAAAACCGAAGGAATAGGTATATCACATGCCCAAAACTAAGGGTTTTTTCTAAAAAGTTTTTAGGCAGCTTTTGTATAATTATTCCAAATTCTTTTCTCCATCAAATCATACAATAATGAACTTGTTCACAAAGGAATTTGCATTACCATTCTTTGGTGAGAGGAGTTTTCAAGAACCACCACTTTTCCTGTCACTAGAGATAAATGCATTCATAGGGAATATTAACCCAATAAGAAGACAATAAGGATAAACTTGTTGCAATTTAATTCTCAAACATGCTTCAGAGCACGATATACATATCGTATACAACCAACCATAACAATAATGGAAATTGGGAAATATATGGGGTGAAGCCCACATTTCTGTTTTTCCAATACATGTTAATCCATATATCTTGGAAGTGCAAAATCAAACTGAGTTCTCTTTACATTTTCACAACATAAATTGTTTGGGGCCAAGAATCCATATTAATGAAGTATAAAACAGCTTTCTTGAATGATTGGAAATGCAAAGTCTTGATATTGCATGTACAATGACAATTGTCAGAAGTCTTGATATTGCATGTACAATGACAATTGCCCAGACATCGCATGAAATTATTTATATATATCCAGGAACGTAGTGGCAATTTCTGAGCTATCATGCAGAATATATTCACAGCCCATTCCACATAAAATACACATGCATATGGTACAATCATGTGTACTCAACCATAACATTCCGATAACACCTTCAAATCTCTCTATACCAGAGCATATCTGATTCGTCCAAACAAGCATTCACAGACATGCCATCCCCATCAAAATCAAAACATTCATGCTTCCAGAAATAGTAGAACACAAGTATCTACATGAATTACAGGATCAAATGATAAGAATTGGTCCATAAATGATGAAGGCTATCAGTATAATCTTTCCTCTCAACCAATCAAACCAGTTGGACCCAATTCCCTTAGAAGAAAAAAGCTTGGAATGCAATTCATTCAAAATAATCAGTCTAATACAAGCCGCTTGACCGCTCATGCTGTCAGATAGAGACACTCAGGCGGGTAGGTAGTTAGATTATGGACACCCCAAGTAACCAACTCTTTGAATTTTAGGGTCAAATATCTGAAGTAGACCACACAGGAGACAGTTCTGTTCCAAACCAGTCACATCGTCCATTCCAATCCTATCACTGGAACCAAATTGGATGCACCAAACATATTTCAGTAAGATGGTTAACCCAATTTCTCCACAAAGAATTCCTAGGTAATCCTTGAGACATTGTTATAACATCTATATATCTTTGCAGCCGATATCTGCAAACAAACTTTCCAGCAACCATTATGGTTGTGGTTAAGTAAAGGTCCTCTTACTTAATTCCCAACAGTTCAAAGAACTCATGAAAGAACAATCATAAACACTCAAGAAATCCAAGTTCTTCAAATACTTATGGATTCTTGAAAGGAAGTTCAGTTTGAATAATCTGTGAATTTCGAATTCAATAGTCTCGAAAATTGAATTAGAGGAAGCGTCAATTGCTAGAAAATGCAGTCAAGCTCTAGAAATAGGTTGCAGGACTCATTGAAAAGTGGCACTTCCTGCCTTATGGCTCAAACATCACAGACATGCTGTGAGAGGGGCTCTTGGCTTGGTGCTTAGGGCAGTGAGACTGCAGCTTAATATTGAGGTGTGCAAGGTTGCTCCCATGCTCCACCACTTTTACCTCCTAGACAGAAAAATCAAAATCAAAATTATCAAACACAACCAACAACAAGAACAAGGAAAACCCTTTCTCAAACATGTACATGAGGAAAGATCCAACTTTTCTAAACATAAGCCATCATGGACTAGTTTAGCTCCAAATTTCATTCTTCTGAGATTCAAGAATTGTTACTTAAAATAAATTAAAATAAGAACTGAGAATCCTTCCAGAAGTATTCTAGAAACCACAAGGTTTGATTGCATTAAAGTGTGAAAATCTTGTATATATGGTTGTCTGTTAGACAATGAAAATGTTATGAAGACTACATGATCCTCAACCTCCACGTTACACCATGAGTGAAGTTGTGACTTGTGAAAAAGTTGCCTGCTATCTTACAAATCTCCCTTTTCAGAGCCAACTTTTTTAACTCCAAACCCGACATAATGGCTTCTGTGCCATTAGATAATATCCATTATATTGAATACAATGCAAATTATATGCCATATAAGGTGCTTTTTATGCACCAACATATAATTATTCATAATAGAGGGGACCATTACCAATATAACAGACATAGAAGGTGTGATTTTAAACCTTGATAGTAACTCATAATGGCCATGGTATTACATAAAATATATTGATTTTCCTTCAGAGTCTCAAATATTCAAGTACCAACCATGACAAATGAAATGTACTGGTTTTAGTTGGTTGCAGACCAATGTGGTGCCAATTGAGTGAAACTCTTTCTCTAGCAAGACCATGGGTGCAGAGTCAATGTATCCAATTGGATAACCCCCTTTATGGAAAACCATACTCAGGGAAAAATATGGTGCTGATAAAGAGAGTCTGCTTGCTAAAAGGCTAAGTAACAGTAAGTCAGCCTCATTTTCTTGAAAAGGCATAGATACTACAAAGCTCCTATTTCTTCAGCACAGCAGACTACAGATAATCAATTGCTCAGGTACCTTACTTTGGACATCAAAATGGATTGATGGTGTGTCTCAAAATCCAATTTCCAGACCTTTCTTGCAAAGCCCTCAAACCTAATGTCACAGGCAGTGTTCAGAAAATCGACTCAGCCAAGGTACTCGGGAACTGGACGAGGCGAGTTACTAGGGCGAGTCTCCAGCTCCATTTTTTTTAAAGAAAATAAAGAAAAAAATAGTTATATATAATATAAGCACCACTTTTATCAATAAAGTTGTAGACTGGACCTCTTTACAAGAGGTCTTGAGTTTCATTCTTGCCGAGGTAATATTTTTTTTGGGACTCTAAAAAAATGATATCTATAAAAAAAATGTGACAAACCTACTCTAGTGGGATATGAACCCCAACTGAGGCAAAATAATGATATTTATAAAAAAAGGTGACAGACCTACTCTAATGGGATATGAACCCCAACTGAGGCAAAATTTATTCGTTAAAACTAAACAGTAAATCATTCATACATATCAATAATGATATCTATAAAAAAGGTAACATACCTACTCTAGTGGAATATGAACCCCAACTGAGGCAAAATTTATTCGTTAAAACTAACCAGTAAATCATTCATACATATCAAATATAAAATTGCGAAAATTTACAGTTTAAAAACATGCTGTAAAACTAGGCCAAAACTCGCTTCGCCCATAGGTCGAGGATGAGTTACTTGGCCGAATCCGAGTTGCCTCAGCCGAGTCTTAGGACAGTGGTCATAGTAAAAAAATTGGCAACTGGAGCAAGTAGAAATACAGTTTGTGATCTCAGGCTAAGAAGCAGAAGGGTCAGTGATGATGTTGCCACTCAATTCAAGGAGCTGCTGCAGATCCTCGGTGCAGTTTATTACATGCCAAAATAATTAGATGAACTTGTGTGGGAACTAAATCAAAAAGGAGAGTTTATTGTCAACCTCTTCCTTTATGACAAAACAAAGATGGATAGACAAATTTGAGTCGCGCCAGCTGCAAAAAAAGCTTGTTCTTTGCCAGTCCCAACCCACCCAAGCTTTCATTTGGCTAGTTGTATGAAACATAGACCACACTGTAGATCAGCTTAGCAAGCGAGGGATGATAATTACAAACATTTCTCTTCTATGAAAGAAAGATGAACAAACTAATGTAAAGATTTTCATGCACAGCCCTGTAGCTAACCCCCGTTGAAATTGGTTGCTTGATACTTTTGATTTTAGTTGGGTAATACCTCCATTGGTTGAGCAGCTTATGTTGCATAGGGGCTCACCAACTCTGCCAAAAAATGGTGCATTAAACTGTGGAGGATAGCAATGGTAGCAACCACTGTTTTGGGACTCGGCCGAGGCAACTCGGATTCGGCCGAGTAACTCAGACCTCGCCCATTTGGCCGAGTAGGTTGTACGACATGTTTTTAAACTTTAAATCTACTACTACCTCAATTTTATGTTAAAAATGCTTGAATGGTTTACTGGTTAGTTCTAACGAATAAATTTTGCCCCAGCGGGTTCGAATCTCACTAGAGAGTATGTCCATCATCTTTTTTTATAGATATCAATTTTTAGAGTTCCAAAAAGAATATTGCCCCGGTGAGAATAGAACTCAAGATCTCTTGTAAAAAAAGTTCATTTATATTTGGGAAACTAACCAACACACTAGTCTATAATTTTATTGATAAAAGTGGCGCTCATATTATATATGCCTATTTTTTTCCTTCATTTTCTTTAAAAAAAAGAAGCCGGACTAAGGTGAGTTACTCGGACTTGCCTGAGTAACTCGCCTCGGCCAGGACCCGAGTACCTTGGCAAAGTCGATTTTCTGAAACACTAGTAGCAACAATTGGTAAGGTTGGAAATAAAGGAATAGGATGGCCTTTGAAGATAGACTGTGCGACTTTCTTACAATCAAGAGGGAAATCATAACCACAATTGCCACATGGGAAATACCAAGAGAGGAGATTTCAATGAAGTCAAACTTCTTACCCTGAAAAGAAGGTGTTTTGTGCCTTCTGCCTATCCAGACAAAGTTATCATCAAAGTAGACTCGGCCAATGTTAGTGCCAAGGGAAACTCATCACAAAGAAGTCCATGACAATGGAGACCCATCCTTGATGAGATAAAGAATTGCCTAAATAATCGAGAGGCGATCGTTTTGAACACCAATAGAGAGACCAATGGACATGCTGATATTTTGGCAAAGGAAGGCATTAACAAACATGCACTTCTAATTAAAAGATTTGAATGAAGCTTGGTGGTTTGCTACAAGAATGATGGTTGCGTACTTGAAGTTGGCCTTACAGATTCGGTGTATCTCGTCATGTATTTGTAATTCCTTCTTCTGCCGACATAATTATACATCCTCTTGCTATATAGATTCTTTTAAGTAATATATTTGACTCAACTTCCAAAAGGAAATGGATTAATTCAATTATTGTTAAAAGAGGAATATCTCAACCATTTACTTTAAAAATAATTTTATTTCCCACATTCCTCTATGTGCAAGGAGGGTGTCACCATAGTTGTTGGGTTCGGATGCGGGATCGGAATTGGGAGCGAGGGATCATGAAAAGCTAGAAGATCCCTACACATAGGAGTGTCATCTATACGATGCATAGGTCAGGGATTGATATTCCCAAGTATTAAGGATCGAGATCCCAACCTTTTGGGATCTCAATCCAAAACCTATAGGGATCTCACTCCCAACCTCAAAGAAAATGTAGTCAAGAACTACAGATGCAAAGATGTTCTTGTTTATAAATAGCAAGTAGTGCAGCCATATTAAAAGTATAGTTGCATTGCTAGTAGGCTATAAATAAAGAAAATAATCAGTTTGACCATTATTTTGGTCTTTAAGGTGGGGATCAAGATCCCTAACAGTGGGAATAGAGGTCCCTAATTCATAGGGATTGAGATCCCTAAATTTAGAAATCAAGATCTCTTAAAGATCCCTCTTCTGGAGCACCAGAGCGAGTTTCCAGAGTGGGATTGCCACTTCCAGCAACTATGGGTGTCACCACCATTTCATAGTGTGAGGGTGACACGTCATCTCACTTCATTAATGTAGGAATGGAATCATAGTTGTGATAAGCGTGGGGGTGAGGCCATGGTCTCACCTTAAGAACTCGATCTAGCAGCTCCTCTAAGGGATCGTAGAGGCTGGGTTTAGAGAAATAAGGCATCTCACTCCTTATATAAAGGGATCTTTGTCTACATGCCTGTAGGATCCCTCCAAGAAGATGAGCCATACTATTAATTGAAGTATTGTTCCTCTCCTTAGTAACAAAGATTTATTTCTTTAGAATATGTTAAATTCTGGTTCCTATCACATTGTATTACACTAGGATTATAGTATTAAAAAACTACAGTTTAAGATCATCATAAGCCAATTTATGATATTATTAAACTGTATTATTGTAGCCGACCCAATTAATTGGGAAAAGGCTATGATGATGATAATGATGATTAAACTGTATTATTGTAGTCTATTGGAGTACGATAAATATGGCATTGGTAATAAGCTAAGATGCATGACCATGTATCGAGTGGGTATTGACTTGATCATAATTTTATTATATAATATTAATTGATAATGGAACTTAGATACCTCCAAGTCAAAATCTTCATCCTAGTAATATGGGATCTCACTCCCAAGTGTCCTAGGATCTAGCTCCTTAACTTGTTGAATGTAGGGGCATCGATCCTAAACCCAGGGAGCTTCCACCTTATGGCGTTTTGGTGTTCCTTGAATTGATCCTACTCCCGCCTCCAACAACTATGACTAGAATCCACAACCAATGCAAATAGGGCAGTTAATGGGTCAGGTCAGGGCTAGGCTAGCACCTAGCCCAAGACAGGCCTAAAACAGTTCAAACATACCCAAGCACAGCCTGGCCCATAATACATGATATCAAAGACGAGCCTAGCCTAGAACGAAAAACTTGGGCTACGCCAAGCCAGCCCTATATAAATGTGGAAGGAAAAATATTGATTCTAAGTAATATGTATTTAAAAAAAAAATTTGCCGAGCCTAGGCCTGGCTAGTGTTGGACTTGATCCAGCTTGAATCTACTTGCCCAGCCAAGGCCCAACCCGTGGGCCTTATCATATAGCCCAAACCTTGTCCAAAACAAGACCGGCCCAAAAGCCTTTAGGCTTGAGGAAAGGAAATGCACAAGTAACCCAAACATGGAAAAGATTGAATTTATCCATGAACTCATAACTTAGATCTTATGTAGGCGATGGCCCGTCCTCTCATACCTTGGCGGGAGCATACTATACAACAACTCCCTTTAATAAAAGAGTAACTATGGAGGATTTTTTTTTATTTGAAATTTTGGGATCCATCTAAGTATCATCAGATGATTATTTCTAAGAAAAAAATTGGATTTTTTAAGTTCTTAAACATTTAGATATTGTCCTCCAAAAATTGGATGGCTCCTGTTCAATCTTGGGACATTAAATTTTTTATGGCACATAAAAAATTGTATTTAATACCTAGGACATGAGAGGCTTCAAGGCTCGTCATCGTCCCATCCCTCCTTTGAGATGCTGGAACGACATCTACAAACTTTACCCCAGAATCCTTCCACCACCACCTAAATCTGCGGCCACTTCACCACCCCCACCTCCTCACAGGGCTTCTTACTCTCAGGTTTTAGCCTCCACCAAGTCGTCCACCATCTTTTCTCTGAACCCCATCCCACCACTGCAAAGTCCACCTCATCCTGCTGAACAGTCTCCCTTCCTTCCTTTTTGCATCTCTGTCCCACATGAAGAGATTGTGAAAAACAAGCCTAAGCTTCTCTCGTCCCTGATTGGAACCTTCCAACCTGGTCGCCATAATATCAGAGGGATTGAAAAGGCTGCTCAACATCATTAGGGGGAACCAAACCTTAGCTAAAAACGCCTATCAAGTGGCGATATCCTCTTTACCTTCCCCTCTTCGAAAAGCGTCCAACTCGCTTTACAGGAAACCAAAACTTTCACCTTCCATGGAGGTCAGTGCCACCTTTGGGCCTGGTCACCCAAAGTGGGATCTATTAGAAAACAAACGGTATGGCTAACCTTTAACCATATCCCACTCCAAGCATGTCTCCTGAAACTTTCCAGCGTCTTGTGGCAGCATGCGGCTCTCTCATCTCAATTCATTGGATTTCGATTGAAACCCTCCCGCTTGGTTCTATACGAGTGTTGGTGGAAGTGTTGGACCCCAAACGCATTCCCCAAGTTTTATGGATTGAAGTTGAGGACCCTTACTTTCCAGTGTCAATCTCCTGGTCCCCGGCTTCCCTTCCTTCTCCCCATTTCCTCCACTATGATGACCCAACTAAATCATTGGACGCTTGCTGTGATCCATGGACCCTCATTTCTAAGAAAGCTCATCTGCGTAGGAGACGCCGCCAACCTCCAGATCTGGCAGCTGGTAAAGTACGCCACCACAATCTCCCAGCTCCCTCCGCCTCCTGCACCGCTGCTTGCTCCCGACCTGACCCATAGTGAGCCTGCCTTACTTGGCCCACCCGCTGATGGTTCACCAACCATCTGTCGTTTACCTGAAAAGGAGGCCCAGTGTGCTTCACCACACTCCTCATTGTCTTCGGGCCCCATTAAGGACCTAGGCCCGTCTTTCTCGAAATCCCCCCTTCCTTATTTCAAACGCGTTCCCGTCCTCCTCCCCGGCCTGACACGTGCCCGGTCCTCCTCTGTACCCCTGCTGCTCCCTTCTGCTCCCTAGGGTCAGGTGTCGTCCGCGGCCTCCACGCGTCCACCAACTTCCCATTATTACACTGCGACAGCGCCGTCCTCTGCAACCCTCCTGCCCCCCTTGCAGCTTCCATCCCTTCAATGGTCACCCCCTGCCCACCTGTCGTAGGCTCAGCCTCCCTCGACAGCGGCCTCTCTCCAGGTGTCACCCGCCCTTACCATCATAGGACATGCGTCACCTGCACCGCCACTGCCGTCTCCCCCCTCTAGTGATGGGCCACATCACCTCCCCTTTTTACCCTTGCTTCCCTGTCGTCCGTTTCACCTAACCCCACGAACGTGTCATGCCCTCTTTTCACTGCCCCAGAACTCGAAGAAGCCCGCCCTCTTGATCACCGACACTCGCCAGCAGCACAACCTTCCCCTCTCCACTTGTCACTAACGCCATTTTCGGCTCCCCCCCCCCCTTAGTCGACGTGGCCACATCACCCTCTCCCTCTACTTTCGCACCCCCGTCTTCCCTCCCGCCACATCTCTTTAAAGGGTCGTGTCCTGATCATGCCTCCTCAGATCTCTCTCCTCTTAAAGGGGACACCAGCTTCTTAACCCCTCCCCATTTGGCTCGCCAGCCTTTCCATCTTCCTCCTCTCTGGTGCCTCTCCCTTCTATCCCACTCCTCTCCCTTACTTATCAGCCCTTCTGCCTCTCGGATATCCTCGCACCTTCACTTAGTTCAGAGGAGTCCTCTGACCTTCGTCATTTCCTCACAATGGATAGGAACCTCCTCCCCCAAGGCATCATTTCTACCCAAACCTGAGACCATTACCCCCCGGATCTTGACTCAATCTCTTCCATGCTGGCCCCTTATCTCTCCTACACCCCACACCTGGTTCAAATCACAAGGGTTAATACGCTCCATTTTAGTTGGCCTCCCTCTCATCTTGTTCAATATGCTACTCTCTCCTTTGTTCAAACTCATCAATTCCTAACCTATTTTCCCTCATCCCTTTCGTCCCCTCCCCTGCCTCAGTACCCTACCTCGGTTAACCCACAAGCCCTCTTCTCGCCCTACTTCCCTTCTCTCACACTTATGCAGCTCACTTCTCCTTCGATACAACCCTCTATCGCCCAACCATCCTTCCACCCTTCCTCCAAACCGGGTCCCCCTACCCCTATCCCTTTGCCTGGGGCCGTCTCTAAGTCCCTTCCTCCTTTACCAACTGAACTCTACCCCCCCCAACAATATAGAGGTGCAGTCGGAACCGGTGGAAGAACCAACAGAGGGCCAAAGTTTGCCCAGCTCCCCCCCCCCCCCCCTATACCATGAGAACACAAAGGAGTCAGAAGAGGACAGAAACAACAACATCAAAGCAAAAATGAAGGAAGTGTACAAAATCATGGGTTTCCATCATGATGGCCTAGAAGGACCGACTCACAAGTTCTTAACGGCAGATGCGCAAAGCAGATTCAAGGTGAGACCCAAAGGACAAAGAGAATTACTTAGTCTTTTCTCTTCTACCTCTTTTCAAGATAACCCTCCCTGTGACTCCCCATCAGTTCCCCTAACCTCATACCCCAGGAGGTCATCTAGGCTGGCCTCTTCTCTTCTTCCCCTCCAGACTCATGAAGATAGTCACATAGAATGTTAGGGAACTGGGACAACAACCCAAAAAGAACGTTGTCAAAGATTTAGTAGTTCTCAAACACTCGCCCACTGTCTTAGCCCTTATCGAAACCAAACAACCAGAGCCTACCCTTCAGCTCATTCGCCAAATTTGGGGCAAAAGACCCACTCAAGGGGTATCACTACCGACGAATGGGGCTTCTGGAGGTATTTGGGTGGTTTGGAATCCCTTGGGCCATTCTCTCATTTCTTCACACATAGGGGTTTTCTCTGTGAACATTCTCTTATCTAGTGTCCCCGATGGTATTCCCTAGAAATTCACGGCAATTTATGGGCCAAACTCTGCCTCACTCAAACACAGTTTGTGGTCTGAACTGAATTACAATGCAGCTCTTCTACAACCTATTTGGTGCCTGGGAGGAGACTTCAAAGTTCCCAGATGGTCTTATGAGAGAAACTCCGTTACCACTATCTCTCAGGACATGAAGGATTTCGCTAATTTCAATAGCAGGAATGAACTCATCGATATTCTTCTTCAAGGCAATCGCTTCACTTGGTCAAATCATGCCCAAAACCCTTCCGTCTCAAAACTTGACCGCTTCCTGTTCACCACAAATTGGGAGGAACAATTCCCAGGCCAGTGCTTTGGCCTTATCCAAACCTATCTCTGACCATTGTCCCATTTTCCTGGACACCAACTTAGTGAGAAGGGGGCCCAAACCTTTCAGGTTTGAACTAGTGTGGCTAGAAGAGGAGTCTCTTACCACTATGATATCAACCTGGTGGGATTCCTTCTCATCCCAGGTTAAGGGTAGAGTAGGATATATACTCCAGACTAAAATCCAGCTTCTCAAAGCTTCTATCAAAACTTGGAGCAAAGCTATACCTGGAAACTGTTCTCAAATCAAATCCAACCTCTTGGATACCATTCAAGGACTAGGCAGCCTTGAAGAATCCAGACCTTTGGACACCTCCGAAATTAACCTCAGAACCCAATCCAAACTGGATTACCTGTCTACTCTTAAAAAAGAGGAGATCTACTGGTTCCAGAGATCTAGGATAAAGTGGTTAAAAGTGGGTGACTAAAACACAGCCTTTTTCCATGGTACAGCCAACTGCCGTAGAAGGGACAACACTATTGCAATGCTTAAAGTAAAAAACAGCTACACGGCCGAACCAACACAAATAGAGCAAGCGATTATAGTTCTTTCAAACTCTATACACTACTCAGGCTGGCCCACGACCTTTAATGGCTGATCTTGATTTCCTGGTCTTCCCTGGCAATCTAGCTACCTGGCTAAAGCAACCCTTCTTTGAAGATGAAATTCTACAAGCAATTAATGCCCTAGCCAAAGACAAAGCTCCCGATCAGGATGGTTCCCTGATTGCACCCTTCAAAATTTTTTGGAGCACTTTTCGTCCTGACTTCATGAACTTCTTTGAGGAATTCTTCCAAAGGGGAGTCATCCACAAAGCAATCGATACCCCTTCATAGCCCTTGCTCCAAAAATTGAAGGGGCAGAGGAAATCAAGGATTTCTGCCCAATTAGCCTTTTGAACTCGACTTACAAAATATTAGCTAAGGTCCTCGCCTCTAGACTTCAAAAGGTCCTCCCCTCTGTGATCTCTCCATCTCAGTTAGCCTTCATCCAAGATAGACATTTCTTCGATGGAGTCTTGGTGGCTAACGAGTGTATTCACACTAGACACTTAGCTAAGAAACGTGGCTTAATTTTCAAAATAGACTGGGAGAAAACCTATGACCATGTAAACTGGTCCATCTTGGATAAGTCCATGGTTAGAATGGGGTTCAGGGAACGATAGAGGAGTTGGATGAGAGGTTGTTATTCCCATCCCCATTTTTTCATTATCATCAATGGAACAAGGGGATCCCCATTCCCCCTTCCTTTTTGCCATCGCAGCGGAAGTTTTCTCCAGACCTTATCCCGTCTCTATCAATCTGGCCTTCTTTTCGGCTTCAAAAGTAGTAATCAGGGCCCAACAGTGTCTCATCTGCAATACGCAGATAATACTTTGGTCTTCCTTGACGCTACACCAAATGAAGTCGATAACCTCAAACTCTTCCTCTTGTGTTTTCATAAAGCAACAGGCTTCAAAGTAAACATGGAGAAATCTAAAATGATGGGAATAGCCATGACAAATGCGGAGGTAAGAGCCCTCATCCCAGGTTGGGAATGTAAAGTGCAAGACCTTCCACTGACATATCTGGGCCCTTCTTTGGGACTAGGGAAAACAAAAAAGAGGCTCTGGTCTCCGATTTTAGATAAAATGGAGAGACGCCTTGCTAGTTGGAAAGGTCAATACCTTTCCCCAGTAGGAAGAGTTACCCTGATCAAAGCCACCTTGGCAAATACCCCGGTCTACTTCATGTCCCTATACCAGATGCCTACACAAGTGGCCAACCGCATAGAACAACTTATGCGGAATTTCTTATGGTCTGGATAGGCAGAGAAGACCAAATTCCATCTCGTAGCTTGGGAAAACATCTGCCTACCAAGGAAGCAAGGGGGCTTAGGAATCCGGACCCTTAAAAAACAAAACACAGCCCTCCTAAGCAAATGGTGGTGGCGCCTAGCCTCTCAACCTGAGTCTCTCGCAGGTGCTACGTCGCAAATACAAAATACAGGACGGAACATGGGTACCAGAGAGGCTCCACAAACAAAGAGCGTCAGGGGTTTGGAAATCTTTAGCCTCTTCCTTGTCATAGTTCAGAAGACACATAAGATTCCATCCTAGAGAGGGAGAAAGGGTAAAATTCTGGACAGATCTATGGGTTGGAAACTCTCCACTGTGCCAGGCATTCCTTACCCTTTACTCACTTGCATCCAACAAAAACTCCACTATCGCCGAGGAAGTGCCACTTTTAGGCAGACGAAGAGTCTGGAATCCTTCTTTTCGAAGAAACCTCTCAGACGAGGAAACCTACCAATTCCAACTGCTTTCGACGACTCTTTCCTCTCGTTTTTTCCCAAACAAATGGAAATGATACTATAGTTTGGAGCCTCTCCCCTTCAGGCCTCTTCACAGTAGCCTCCTTCTATAAAAGCCTCACCCTACCCCCCACCTTTCCTTTCAACCCCACCTCAATCTTGTCAAAAGTTTGGTCAACCATTGCCCCACCTAAGATTCAGTTTTTCAATTGGATAGCCTGTTCCCAAAGAGCACTCACGGTGGACCAATTACAAAAAAGAAGGATTTCAATCCCCAATAGATGCTCTTTGTGTCTTTGTGAGGAGGAAACCAACCCACACCTCTTTATTCATTGTGAATTTACCCATAAGCTATGGAGTCTTGTGCTACAACTCTTTGGCATCCAATGGGTCACACCACCCACGGTCAGGCCATAATATCCTAAAATTTGGAAGCTCAGTGGCCTTTGGCCGGAAAAACCTTATGGAAGGCCACGGTGGCTGCTACCATATGGATTATAACAGAATTTTCAATGGAATTCAACTCCACCCACCAGCTCTCTTCCATAAGGTTACCTCGCTGACCTCCTTTTTGGCCGTCAACCACAAAATCTTCTTGGGATTATCGAGGAACATCTTCCTATCGCAATGGGAAAATGTCCTCCACCATAGGCCACCAAAACTCTCAAGAGCTTGCAATTGGCAACCACCACCAGAGGGCAGCATCAAGCGAAATTTTGACGGCTGCTCACCTGGAAACCCAATGTCCTCCTCACTTACTCTGTGTATCTCGGAATTAATGATTCCCAATACGCAGAAACTATGGCTTTACTATTGGGTATTAAAACGTTCAACCCATCTTGGGGCACACATCTGATTGCAGAAGGAGACTCTCAAAACACTATATCTTGGGCAAGTGGCATGATCTCTCCCCCTTGGCAATTGACAGCAATTTTTTATGAAATTACTTACATATGTAGGGATATGAACATCTTATGGAAGCATACATGGAGGACGTCCAACGAATTCGCAGATCTCATGGCGAAGGAGCGAGCTAGCTTCCACATGGAAAACCAGGCCAGGTCCCCTTCCTTTTTTGTTCAGGACCACAGCCGCAATACATAGCCTGTCCCCCACTCGAGCAACCAACAGCTCCTAGGTCTTTTTTGTAAAACTATTGTAAATCTTGATACATGGGCGGATCTTACAAGCCTTTTTGTACATGAATGACTGATGTATTTTTTACTGATAGACACCCATAATTAGAGGGTGTCTTCAGTTTCATCACAATTTTGTAACTATTACTGTCTTAGTAATACAATGTTAACAATTCTAAAAAAAAAAGTAGTATTTAATTTTTTTCTCATTGAGATTTTAGGTTCTAAAGGCTACATCCCTAGAAATTGGGGCCAAAAATATATTCCCAACATGAGTGTTTGTTTTCTCAAGCACACCCTATGGTATGTTTGAGAAAACAAAATTTAAATATTCAAATTTCGGGAAATCTAAATAAAGCAATTAGTTGCTTTTCAAATGTCAAGATTACATGATATCCTGAGTTTTTTTGTGCTAGTTTGATTGTATAGGGGTGTTAATGGGCCGGGTGGTCCGGGTCGGCCCGGACCCGGACCGGACTCAATTCGACCCGAAATAGTCCCACATTGACCCGGACTGGAATGGGGTCCAAGTCACCCAACCCGAGTTCAAGTCATTTGGACCCAAACCCCACTTAGTCCCAGGTCTAGAAATTAAATAAAAATTTAAAAATTATGTATTGTATAATATATATTTTTATGTATTTTATACCAGGCCGGGTCAACCCCCGTACCCGACCCACTGGATCCAAAACTTGGACTTGGTCTTAGACCTGGACCTGGACCCAAACCTAGACCCGGGCCCAATTTTGGTCAACTTATCGTGCCAGTGGGTCGACACGACCCGATTGCCACCCCTATCTACATATATTTTAGAATTGTCTTATATTTAAAAAAATTTACATTTAAGAAGACAAAATCAAATTTCATTGATTTTTCCGATTAGGCACATATTTGCTTTGTACCTAACTTGTACTATCTCTCGCCATTAAAGATATAAGCTACTCATAAAAAATATGTGTAAAAATAAACAATTTACAAAAGCACAAACCCAATTTTTCTTCTTGTTCGGGGGCCCCCATGGGGGGTGATGCCTACAAACAAATACAAACCAACATGTTTTTCCACATTCCTTTTATTTATTGATATTGACTTGTCTTATAGTGACAACCAACCTTTATGCACAAGATGTTAATATTACACGAGAAAGAGGGAGATCATTTGTTTGAATTGAAAGTTTATTGCCATTCCATATATGAAACCAGTTGTATAAGAAATTCATTAAGAAAAATTATAGGATACATGATCCCAAACTAAGCTCATAGTGTAGCTAAATCAACAGAAAGAAGTATGATCCCAATGTAAAAAATTAGAAACCTATATCGCCTAACATAATATCATCAACCATACAACAAACTATCTTCCATGTTGCAATATCATGCACAATGCTAACTCGCAAATGACTACCCACGTCACATTCAGTGCTTGGTCATTCTCATCTTCACGATCCTCCATTTGATATGCTTGACCTTAATTTCCTTGTAATATTCCTCATAGCCACTCATCACCTCCAGAATGTATACAAATGAAATTATGTAAGAAACTCATAGAGCTAGTCATCACCTCCAACCACTTCTTTGAACCATCTAGCATCACATTGCTTGATAGCATCCAGTTAATATATACGAGCTTCAACTAAGAAAGCATTGTGTCCTTGTGTTCAATCGGCCCTATTTCGGTCTTAGGATCCAGGAGCAATGGAAGGCATATTTTGACACCTAATTTTTCTTTTAATGTTCATTATGCCAAAACACATATGAAAGCTTTTTGTTCATCAAACAATGTCAAGCATTAACTTCCCCAACCCAAACTCCTCCTTATTATAGCTTCAATCTAGCTTAAGCAGACTGATACCCATTGAAATAATAAATTCACACTCATGGACACCATTGAAAGAATAGCTTCTTGAGGCCTTTGCAGCTTTGGGCACAATTTCATCATAGTAGGTGGATCTGACAGGGAGAATTTTTCATTTTTCTTTCTTTTACCCCATGTGCCTTTTGGGGTAGAATAACCCAGTTTATCCTTAAGGTGTAGTTGTTGTACAGAACTACACACCAACGGCTCGGATGGAATCGTGGTGATCTACTTTACGCATTCATTGACCTCTACAATATTGCCCAGTGATTTGAGGGTCTCGCAAAGATGGGATTGGCTGTGGCCACTTTCTCCTCAAGGTGATATCATCCTACTTGATCATGGCCTTGATAAGGTTGTTAAAGACCCAACATGACTTCAAGGTGTAGCAATAGTTAGTCTTATCTATCTTCCTTCCTTCCCAAAGCTCCTGATATTTGGGGAGTTTGAGGGGTTGTCACTCGATACTTAGGGAAATGCATTGGAGCCACCGTTTTGTACTACACAATAGCAGTGAAAGAAACTATTGAATAAGATTTCACTTTTTGAGCAAAATGCTTTTAATTTTCTTTCTCAATGATTGAATATTGCAAATGCCAAAATTATTATTGAAAAAATTGAATAGATTAATGCAATATATCATGAATTACGAATCAATTACACAAGTACTCTTCTCATGTGTTAGAAGGAGGCAATGGGTACCAACCAACGATCGACAAAACAGTCAATAACCCTATATTTTTCATGGATATAGAGGTCCCAAAATCAGTAAACATAATCACATTCACATCTCAGAAAATGGGTAAGCATAATTTTATAAACTCCTTTTATATATTGACTAAAATTAAGAAGAAAGAAAAGCTCTTAATAAGAAACCAACACAATGTAACAACAAAGAAAGTAAGAATCAATGGCACAAAAGCATTAAAGCAAAGCCAAGATGGCAACGAAGAGGGGAAAGAACAAAAACCCAGTAAGCCAAGAAGGCAGCCCTAGACTTCCTTTTGCCAAATTATTAGTATCCTCAGTGGCCACGCAAAACCAACTCCTCCAAACCGTCAAGACAGTTCCATCAAAAGGGTTTTACGGCCCATGATTAAAACTATGTAATATGAGAAAAACGGGGTTCCAATACGAGGAACCTGGCATAGATGAGAGAGAGAGGAGGGGATGCACCTTTTGAAAAGGAGGGGGCTGAGCTGCGAGGTCAATCAAGGTGTCCTAAAAGAGAAGAACTTAAAAGCGAGAAGACGATGGACAGAAACAGAGAGCTGAGGGGGCCATCATCGATTGAGAGAGAGATGCTCCTCTGGCGAGAGATGTGAGAGAGACGAGCGCGCAATAACTGAATCCCGTTAGTTTCGTTAAATGAAATTTCGGCTGGAAATTATGATTTAAAGGGGATGAAACCAATGTTGTCATAGTCGCTTTTGGAGTTTCTTCCGTGAGAAAAATGAACCAACTTCGCGTTATTTATCGCTGATTTAATATAAATAAATTAAATGTTTTTATATAAAAAATATTTAAAAAAATACTTAAAAAATGAAAAATATATAAATATTTCTTTGCTTCGATCGGAGAGGCAGACGAAGCCCTCGGCACTAACTTAATCGAAATAACAGCATGGTTTTGCTTTGTTTCAACCTAGACATTAAATCTAAGATTTTCAGCCTTTTATCTGGAGCAAAACGAATTAGGGCTATTTATATCATTTGGGTGAGGCTTCTTTAGGTGAAATTATTGAAATGCCTTTCATTGTTCCACATTTCAAATATTGAACAAGCGTAATTTAGATATTTTAAAAAAATTCTGAAAAAGTATCTAAATAAAATGAAATGGGGAAGCTTTCTATGTTCCCCCTACAACATAGAAGTTTTATGTCCCCCTTATCATCCAGCCGTCCATTTTTTATCAAGAGACCCACTCACCGTTTGATCTTAGATCTGACGTCTCAAAGCATTTTATTTTTAGTTTTTTTAATACAATTTTTTTTAATATGAAATTTGGTACGTGCCATCTTCTCATTGGGGCGCACCAATAAAAAATATTAACAATAATTTTTCGATAAAAAATAATGACTAAAATACCCCTCGAAACTTTCAGGAATATTTTGGTCATTTTATTTTATTGAAAATATTTTTTTTATATTTTTCGTTAGTGCGAGTTTAATATAGGAGTGGACGTCCAAAATTTGGTCTCAAAACAGTTTATAGAAAAAAATTAAAAATAAAACAGTATAGAGATGTGACATTGTAATTGAGGCAATCTTAGCCCTCCATTCGAAAATGGAAGGTTGGATAATGGGAACATAGAAAGCTTTCCCAAATAAAATATCCTCAAAATCAAAAGCTAGTGGGATAATTGGATCCCTTAATGATATTTTAATAGCTTTGATCTTTTTTAATAATAGTTTCCACCATCTTAAAATATCCCAAGCTAAAAAAAGATCCTAGCGTCTTTCGGTACAAATTTTTGTCACATCTTATTGGAATCCCTTATTTGCCCTGATTATATACTACGAGACCATTTACTTTTGGACCCGGTTTCTATGCGGCCAAGCCTGCATATGTAGAAGTGCAGGCATCTTAATAAATCTATTTTTGAGATGGATTTTAAGTCCTAATTTTTAAGGGCATGTAATCTCTAATAAAGAGCTCATGAATATGAAAAATAAATAAATTTTAAAAACTATAAATAATAATTCTATTAAGAAAATATTTGGTCCGCTAGTTTCCATTGTTTTTAGATGGAACACCTAAGATGGATGCTTTACACTTTCTGGACCGCATATGTAGGAATGCAGTCCAACTCACAAGAAACAATTTCAATTACTTTTATAACAAGGAGCTTACAAATATCCCTAGCCATCTGATTTTAAATTAGACAGCTTGTCATGAAGTTGAAGAAATTTTTATTTGAACTTTATACCTAGACGATGACATATTCACAACCACTTGATTTACAATCCAACGGATGAGTGATTCTGACATATGTGAACTTCTGTATATGTTTATCTCTAAAATTTTAAAAGGTTGGCATAGTGTCCACACTTAAATGCGTGAGCGCTCAAATTTAATTTCGCTTCATCCAAATGCTACAAAATAATTTTTATTTATTGTTATTTTATCTAAAAAATCTATTTATTTGAAATTTAACTTTTAAATTGATTTTTATAAGTGGAATCAAATAAAAATAGTTAAAAAATATTTTTAATAAAAAATATTGAAAAAACACAATTACGTTATTTTTTATGCAAAATATTTTATAATAATAGTTTTTTAATTTTCTATAAAAAATTAATTTATACCCTAAATTTTAGATAAATATAATATTTAAATAAAAATAAAAATAAAAGATGAAGTTAAATTTTGGCTATTGGATATGAACTTATCTGAATCATTCTTCTTTGGCTGCGTGGTTATAGATAATATGACTTATCAACTAATGTGTAGCATGCAATCCCATAGCTCCAAGTTCAAAAAGTGGTATGGAGGAGTATTTTATAATTTTGGAGTACAAACAAGAGATTCTTAATCAATAAAAAATTATGATCAAGATCCAAAATTTTATTTTCAACAGTAAACTTCTGACGAAGTATGGGCAATTTGGTTATTTTAAAAAAATATAGTAACTTTAATAACAGAATTTGGGTATGAATGTAACAACATATGTTTTTTGGGATTATTTTAATAACATAATTTTTAAGGGATAATCCTAGTAAATTTTTAAGGAATTGAATTTTTGGGAATTGAGAAATTTGAGTTCTTAGTTGGCATTTAGAAATCTCTATACACTCGTATTCTTTTTTTCATTACTTTTTTATTATTCTAAAATGCCCCCAAATCTTTTTTCTCTTGCTTAGTTTTGAGTTGGGACTGCAAGTTTTGACACTTTGTTTAAGAAACATGAGGTCTAAACATAAAGTTCACATTCAATTAAATAATTAAATTTATTTTCTGAATAACCAGGTCCCAACTTCCAACTTAGATTTTTCTAAAAAAAAGGGTTGGAATATGAAGTACCCATGTGATCATAAAAACTGTTTTTGTTTGTTTTTGAATGTTTGGCACATATCTCCAACTTCCCCTTACACAGTTTTTTTTGCTTTTGAAAAAAAACCTGGGCTGGAACGTGAAGTTTCGGTCCGGTCTTGAAAACCTATATTGGTTTTTGAATGACCTGGTTGGATCTCCAACTTCCAACCCATTCTTTTTTATAAAAAAAATATGTTGAAACTTTGATTCCGACCACCAAAGAAAGAAAAATTTCGGTTGTCAACTTGGAGTTTTAATCCAGGGGCATTTCGAAAAGGCAAAAGTTTGTATAAGGTTGCAACCTTAAAATGTAGAATTGCGTATGCAGCTTAAAAAAATCCATCGGAAAATATTATTTTAAGGCTGAAAGACCCTCTAATTAATCATCTCACATCGAGATGTAGGAATATGAGAAAAAAAAAGATTTTGAGTCCCAAAAATAGTGCATCTCGCAACACATTATCTAGACCGTCCATTTTTAATATTTTCATATGTTATAGATCTATTTGATTTTATTTTGAGTTTAAAATCTTATAATTAGATATGAAAATAGATTTTCAGATAATCCTAAAAAAATTTTACACCAAAATTACATTTTATAATAAAATTTGGAGGCGCGTTTTAATTGGATTGTCTAATATTGCAACCTTTCAACCACACCCTTGAGAAAAAAACCCAAATTGAAAATCCCTTAATTTTCTATTGGGATTGTGTACTATAAGCCTATTATTTTGAAGAATATTACAATCTCCCACAGCCATCAGATGTGGACTAATGCGATCTAGCCGGAGTATATATTCTTTCTTAAAAAATTCTTGTTCATTTTTTCTTCTCAGCTTAGATCACTTACAAGTAGTCTTTTTACAATAAAATAACTTCAAATAAATAAATAAAAAAAGAATACAACTAGGATCTCAAGAACTTGAAGCCATTCAAAACCTTTCTTTTAATAACAAAGAAAAGACATAACCTATGCCACAGAATAAGAGACACATACCTCAACTAGGATTCTTACACTCCACACCGAGTCACCACCTTTTGATGGCGCGGGATCTAATGGTCAACCTTCAATCTCATCCAAGAAAGTAGGTTTAAGACAAGCCAAACCAATAGAACATGAACCTCTTTTTCAATCACAAAACTCAAACATAGGTGAACCCTCTTTGATAACCTAGTTTGAGAGATAGCAACTCTCCATAGCCTAGACCATTAGCCTTTTTCATATTATGGGAGAGAGAGATCCAAGAGATTGAGAGAGTGGGGTGTGCCCCTTAGACTTTCTTGAGGGAGGGAGAAAGTTTCCAAGATGAGAGATAGAGATGGAAAGTTCAAAGTGTAGAGAATATTGGGAAGGGTGCTCCCCCCTTTTATATTGCATCAAGGGTTTTAGGGTTTCTTAGAGTTTTCCATGATTTGCTTATTAATGTGAGATTGAATATGCATAATTAATCTTGGATGACTTGTGGGGTGAGAGCTATGAAACGTCCATTCCATAGATACGTCATCAATATCACATGGAAGGTGCTAGAACCATTATCCCCCACTTCTTAAACTATTTTCCCATCAATTAATTCAAATAAGAAATTCATATATGATATTGTTATCCTTTCTTATTTTATGCATAAGCGTTCTCTTACAAACTAAAATTTATTGCAAAATTTCCTTAAGGATTAAGCTTTCTAAAACCATTACTTTCTTTTCCTTCAAGCTTTAGAGCTTGACCAATGCAAAATAGAAAGCCACCTAGGTGGGTCGTGCCACCCTTTGTGGCACATAATAGGCCCTACCTAATTTGTCATGGTGGGCCCATAAGTCCTATTGGGCTTCCCATGATAAAGTCTTCATATTTACCAATAAGAAGTATTTTGTCAAGTTTTAATAGCTATTATTTAGTCATGCTTTATTTTAGATAAAATTGTAACATTGATTTTATGATTTGTTCTTATAGCTGTAAAACATGACTTGGTAGGTAATTAAAAGTGAATGCGGTATAATGATTTTTGAAGACTAAGCATGTATTTTAAAATTAAATATGTCGAGAAAAACCTAAGTCTATGAATACGATTTTGAGAAAACTTCATAATCTTTCAAAGTCCACTTGTGAATGTATATATGCCAAATCAATAGCTTTTAATTGAAGAGAAAAACATTGAGCCTTGAAGGCATTTATAAACTTGGGAAGAAATTGTCTTTTATTCATGCACTGATTTTTAATACCCATATGCCTTGACCCATGTTTCTAGTTATTTAGAATACCTAAGACCTTGAACCATAGGGAATGTTGTAAGAATGTCGTTTTGCTATACTTCCTTGACACATGTTGTGTTGATTAGATAACTTGACTTGTATGGATTTATTACCAATAAGATTAGTGTGGTTGAACCTTTATGGTTCAGGAAGATTTTTCATATTGTGAAACCAATGGGTAATGAAATATTTATTTCATAAAACTTGCTATACTACCTCATGATATAAGAATAAGAATACTAAGAATGTATATGTTATATATGCAATAATTGAGTGGGAGCTGTTACAGTTCCACGATTCTTTTTAGCTTTTGGATATTCAGATATACAAGTACTCTATCATGAAAGATCTAGATAAACTGAAGATTCCAGTGGGAGCACTCGCTAGTATTTGACAGGCCAGCTGGAACAACATGCTATAATATTGTTCAGTCATGGAACTTAGATGTGTAGCATTAGTTGTATGGCTACAGAAAGGAGCTGCTTCATTGAAGAACTCATTTGAACCCATGAAGATATGACCCCATACAATAAGGGTATATGATGATCTTATGTGACAATAGGTCAATGATTCATGATGCAAAATGAAAGATGGACTACGACTACGTTCGGGATGAGATCCGAGCAGCAAAGAGAACGACACGTTGTCTCCATAAATCCTTATGTGAAAGGATTGATGGTGAAAGCCATGATTAATGTAATAAGAGATAATAAGTGAAAAATACTTTAGAGAAAGAGAATGTAATTGAGAGAGATCGAGATTGGCTATAGACCTACAGAGGTAATGATAGCTGACCCTCTTGCAAAGGAGCTTGCACCTAATGATTTTGTGAGACATGTGAAAGAGATGGGGACGAAAGAAAGAGAGGAAGAGAGAATATAAGGCCTTCAAAGGCCAAGTGGGAGATGTTGGGTGTGTGTGTTGACGTTAAAGGCCTTATGAGTGCTTGTAAATGAATTATATAGTGGAACATGAACTCAGAGGGAGTGTCAAGTGTGGACCATACTAAGCAAACGATAGTTGTTGATACTAGATTGTACTTAACGTCTTAGGTCAGTCTAGTTGGTAAAACCCATATTACCTGGGCATAGAAAAACAAACTAATAAGGGATAAATGAGTCATCCCTTGATGAGGTCGGAGGATACCCGAAAGAGTGAGCCGAGGAAGGTCGAAGTATGTAGAGATAGTCGAGGAGATAAAGATAGTTGAATATAGTTTTTTTTTAATTTTAAGTTTATCTTATATTTGATGTAGATATCTCTCTTGATAAGCCTAGATTAGTTTATTATTATCAATAATTAATTAACCCTATATGTATAGGGGACTCTGTATATTCTTGATTATTAATCAATACACAGAGATTTTTCTGGAGGATTCAGAATTTTAACATGGTATCAGAGCTTGGTTGATCTATCACTAGCTATCCACTGTTGCCCGGCCATTGTGATATCTAATCTACCATTAGCAATCTGTTGCTCCCCGGATCGTGAAGAAGAGGGTCAAGAAGTTTAAGAGGCCCCAGAGCAACCGCAAGATCTCTATTAAAGAAAACTGGCGAAGGCCTAAGGGTATAGACTCTCGTGTCAGGAGGAAGTTCAAGGGAGTCACATTGATGCCGAACATTGGATACGGCTCAAACAAAAAGATAAGGCATTACATTCCCAATGGTTTCAAGAAATTTGTGGTGCACAATGCCAATGAACTGGACCTCCTGTTGATGCATAACAGGACTTTCTGTGCGGAGATTGCTCACAGTGTGTCTACTTTGAAGAGGCACAATGTGTCTACTTTGAAGAGGAAATCCATTGTGGAGAGGGCTGCTCAGCTTGACATTGCAGTTACTAACAAGTTGGCAAGGTTGCACAGCCAAGAAGACGAGTAGATGGTGGTTTAGTCTCTTTCTTCTTGTTTTATCATAGATTAGTTTTTAATCCAACCAGATAGGCCTTTTGGGATAAGCTTTCCATTTTTTTTTATAACTGAGACTCTTCGGGAACTTTGAGTTGTGTTGGGGATCTTGTGTTTGTTTTGTGATTAATATTTATGTTCTGTCGTAAATTTACAAGTTTGAGGTTCCTTAAAAAAAAAAAAAAAAAAAAAAAAAAAAAATGGAGGTGGTCCATAGGGACCATATTATATCAAAACTCCTTTTTATGTTCATGAATTAGTTACTAGAGCCAAATTCTTGATCACGTCTGTGCGTTCTGATACAACTTACACATGTCTTCTGAAAAGGAGATGTATTGGCTATAAAACTTGATGGGAAAAATTATCCCGATTGATGGTTCCATTTTCAATTCTTTGTTGAAGGGAAAGATTTGTGGAGGTATGTTGATGGTACTGAACCTGAACTGGTTACACCCAATACTAAAGATACCCAACAATGGAAGATCAACAACGTAAAAATTATCTCATGGATCTTCGACTCTGTAGATTTGGTTATTGGAAGGCCAATGAGAGGCTGCCATACTGCGAAAGAAATGTGGGAATATTTGGAAAAAGTTTATCAGCAATCAAATATTGCAAGACGTTTCCAAATCGAGTATGATATGTTTTCCTATAATCAAGGGGAGAAAACCATTCATGAATATTATGCTGGTTTCATGAACTTATGGACAAAATATGAATATGTAAACTTAAAGGCTATCACTAGTACTTGTTGCATTCAGAGCTTAATGGAGATAAATGGTGACAGGAAGGTGATGCAGTTTTTGATGAAGTTGCACCCAAACTATGAAGTTACTCGAGCCAATATTTTGAGTCGCGAAAATAGCAAATATGGATGTTATTCTCGGTGAATTACTTCGTAAGGAAACAAGAATCATGACCTAAGCCACCATTGAGGGAAAAAATGATATAGAGTCGGTACTTGTAGTTCAACGGGCTAGAGGAACACCATCACAAAAGGATCCCTATTTACTGCAATGTTATGAGTGTAAAGAATATGGTCATATAGCATCCCAGTGTAAGAAGAAAATATTGTGTACTTATTGTAAACATGCTGGACATATTATCACAGAATGTCGAAATCCTTCACGGTGAGGCAATCGGGCATTCAATACACGAAGACCTTTGTACCGGACATATCAAGCTGTTAATGATGCTTCCAAGGGCCTAAAAGTAGAGAAGCCTCCATTTAGTACTATTCATGACCCAAATATGACAATGTCTCAGACATCAGATGATATTCGACAGTTGGTACAAAACTCTGTCTCTACGGCTATCTCTTCTGCTTTCTCCACTATGGGCTTGTCTGGTATGAACTCTCACCTATCCCCTAGTATAAATCCCCTTTAGTTTATTGACTCAGGTGCCTCTAATCATATGACTGGAGTGCACACAAGTCCAGCATCTACTAAACCATACCACGGTAATAGTCAGATTCTCACCACTAATGGGGAGAAACTGAATATTATTGGTACTGATAATCTTTCACTTTCTATCTCCCATGGTACACATTTTCATTTACGTAATGTCCTCTTTGTTCCTAAATTAACTGCCAATCTAATATCTGTGGGCCAACTAGTTGATGATTGTTACAATGTTCAATTTTCTCGTGATGGTTGTCAAATACATGACCAACGCACCGGGAGAGTGACAGGGAAGGGGCGTAGAATTGGTCGTTTGTTTGTCCTGGATTTTGAGAAACCAAATCATAATACTTCTTTCTTTTCTCCATCGAATTCTGATTTTTCTGTTTTCAATAAATAATGGCTTATGTGGCATCGAAGACTTGGTCATCCGAATGCAAATAAATTAGATACTTTGTTTCGTTCTGGTTGATTGCCAAATAAAGCACTTGATTTGAATTCTATCAATAAATCTTGTATTAGTTATTCTTTGAATAAAAAAACTAGTTTGCCTTTTTCGACTCGAGTAAATACAACAATTGTACCTTTCCATCTCATTCATAGTGATGTGTGGGTCTTGCTCCAACTTTATCCAGAATGGGATATAAGTATTTTGTTTTGTTCATTGATGATTGTACACGTTATACCTGGATATACTCTATGCGCCATAAATCAAAAGTGTTCTACCATTTTAAAATGTTTTTATCCATGATTGCAGCTTAGTTTAATACCAAAGTAAAAATCTCACGGTCAGACTCCGAGGGGGAATATTTATCAAATGATTTTCAAGAATTTTTGAAAACATAGGGTATTCAATCACAGAAAACTTGTCAATGTACTCTACAACATAATGACATGGCTCAAAGGAAAAACCACAATATCTTAGAAGTTGTGAGGACCCTTCTGCATGACTCTAGTATTCCTCGTAGTTTTTGGGTTGAGGCTGCATCGACAGCTGTTTATCTCATAAATTGCCTCCCATCCTTGGTTTTGCATAAACAATTTCCATATTATTCATTATTTCATGTTCATCCTGATTATTCACTCTTGCATGTTTTTTAGTGTGTATGTTTCGTTCATCTTCCACTGCATGAACGAATAAAATTTTTGATTTAAGCAGTCACTTGTGTTTTTGTGGGTTATTGTCCCAATTAAAAGGGGTTTATATGTTATGATCCAACAACTCGTCGTATACATATTTCTCGGAATGTTGTCTTTTTGGAAAACATCTTTTATTACTCTTCAATAGCAAAATCATCAGGGTCTTCTGCTCCTTTCTTTCCAAATTTCTGCATTGATAAACCATCACACCTTTTAGTACCTCAACATCAAGGCCAACAATACCAATCCACGCACACTCCTTCTCACCAACCAGAGTAAGATCAAACCTCCGCCGTACTTATAAGTAATTCTTTTCTTACTCCTATTGATAGCTTTACTCAGTTACGACGTTTTTTACGTGTACCTCAAGCACCTGATCGATATGGTTTCTTCCTTGATGATTTTGACTTTTCACTACAGCCTAGAGCTTTGTTTACTTCTCTTGATACGATTGAGGTCCCTTTTAAAGACCTAGATCTATATTTACTCCCTAGATCATTATTTGCCCCTTTAGATTCGTTGGATATTCCTCCCTCTTACCAGCAAGCCTTGACTATGCCTTGTTGGAAAGAGGCAATGGATGCAGAAATCAGTACCTTGTTGGAAACGATACTTGGGATCTTGTTTCGTGTCCTCCTCACACATATATTATTGACAGTAAATGGGTTTGTTCTGTGACGCTTAAATCTGATTGACGGATCGAGCAATATAAAGCCCGATTAGTTGCTCAAGGTTACAAACGGGCGTATGGCATAGACTATGATGAAACGTTTGCTCCTGTTGTTAAAATAACTACTGTACGAACCGTAATTGCCCTCTGCGCTATTTGTCAGTAGACCGTATCTTAAATGGATGTGAAAAATGTATTTCTTCATGGACATTTGAAAGAGACAGTATATATGCGACCTCCACTTGGTTATTGCAATTATAAATCTACAGTATGTCATTTGAAAGAGTCCTTATATGGTTTAAAACAAGCTCCAAGAGCTCGGTGTCAACGATTTCGACATGTCGTTCTGCATGTTGGGTTGAAACAAAGTGCTCATGACTATTCGCTATTTACTCATCATTGTTCTTTAAGAACAACAATTCTTCTCATATATATTGATGATATTCTCATCACAGGAGACAACCTAGATAATATCAGACACTTGAAAGAGCTTCTCAGTCAATCATTCAAAATGAAAGATTTGGGTCCGTTAACTTATTTTCTTGGGCTGGAGATTCATTATTCTTCTAATGGATACATATTTAGCCAGAAGAAGTACACCAAAGACTTGATCAAACTGGCCAACTTATTTGATGAGAAATGAGTAGATACACTAATGGAGGTGAATATAAAATATAGAAAAGATAATGGCGACAAACTTCCGGATCCTACTCTTTATAGACAACTGGTTGAGAGTCTACTGTATCTCACTATGACTCGTCCAGATATTTCTCATGCAGTTCAGGTCGTTAGCCAATTTGTTGCTGATCCTCGTCGCATCCACCTCTCTGCTGTCCTTCGTATTATGCGTTATTTATGGTTTACATATTATATAGGTCTTTTGTTCTCTTCTAACTCTTCTCGCCAGTTACGAGCCTATGCCGATGCAGATTGGGCAAGATGCCCCGATACTAGACGTTCAACCACTGGGTGGTGTATTTTTCTTGGAGATTCTCTTATCTCATGGAAATGTAAGAAACAACAAACTGCTTTTAAATCTTCTACAGAAACTAAATACAGAGGAATATCCTCAGCTTGCAGTGAAATTACTTGGTTGAGAGGCTTTTTACAAGACCTCAATATTCTTCATCGAACTCCTACACCATTGTATGTTGATAATATGAGCGTCATACGTATTGCGTCAAATCCAGTGTTTCATGACCATACAAAGCATATAGAGGTTGATTGTCATTTCATTTGTGACAAGTTTCTGGCTGGAGAAGTTACACTCCCATATGTTACCTCCCAACAACAACTTGCAGATATCTTTACCAAGGCAATGACTCATGCTCGCCATGACTATCTCGTTGACAAACTGATGATGTTCACCCAACCTCAGTTTGAGGGGTAGTGTAGAGATAGAGATAGTAGAGATAGTCGATGAGATAAAAATAGTTGAAGATAGTTTTTTTTTTTTTTAATTTTAAGTTTATCTTGTATTTTATGTAGATATTTCTCTTGATAAGCCTAGATTAGTTCATTACTATCAATAACTGATTAGCCCTATATGTATAAGGGACTCTGTATATTCTTGATCATTAATCAATACACAGAGATTTTTCTAGAGGATTCAGAATTTTAACAGAGTATACTTGGAAGAATGAGCTGAGAGACTATGAGACCCTTGTGTGTGATAGAGGTCTTTAGAGATGGGGTCAAAGCCTCATCCGCGTAGCATCACACGACATGCACATTGATAGCCACTTTTTGGTAAAGTGAACCACCTCTCAGGGTGAATTGTGTGCATGTGCGAGAGATAACCTATGTGCACCATCGAGCAATGGATTGTATCAGAAATCGACTAAGACTATGACTCCTTACCCATTGGCTAGACTTTGGTGACCTATTAATGATCCCTTGCATAAACTGTTGGTCATGGGCAATGTTGAGTCGGTTCGAGAAAGCATGTGTGGTTCGTAATCCACAGTTGAAAGTGGAGTGCCCCAGTGCACATTTATTCCTACACCATATGGATCATTTCCCCATCAAAGTATTTAATTTTATTTATTTTAATAATATATGATTTTTAGAATTATTATTTAAAGTTTTCTAAATCTTTGGATTTTTTATTTATCAAATTTGGATTTATAAAAACAGAGATATTGATTTTATATTAATTTAAATATTCAAATATGATTTTATGAATTTCTAAAAAATAATATTATTTCAAATATTGTATGGGAACCCCAATAGCCTGTGAATGTTTATATACCAAGTCAATAGCCTTTTGATGATAGTTACTCAACAAACATCATTTGTTTAGTATGGTCCACGCGAGAACACACTCCCATTGAGTTCATGTTCTACTATATATTTCATTTGCAATAACTCATAAGGCCTTTAATGACCACACACACCCTACAAAATTTGCAATTGAGGATGTGTTACTCTATGCACAAAAGCCATAAATATTTTTCTCAAACTTCAAAGCTGTGAGAGCAATAGCTATAGGTGCATCATTCTGCCAAGGGCCATGTAATTTTTTTCTTAAGCTTCAATCATGGTTAATGACAGACACCTAACCACCTCATGGTGGCGAGGGTTGATGGTGACCATGTTATATCAAAGGTAAACGGTATATTGTATATTTTTCCTTTATTTCATATGGAATCTAATAATAGAATATTTCTCATTACAAATTTTATTTATTTTAAAAATAATTTATGTTAGTCTAAAACATAATTTTAAAATGGAATATGTCCAAAATAAGACTATTTACTTTTGGTACAAAGAAGTCACAATTATTACTGGCCCTTAGATGTGAAATTGGTTGGTCGGGGGTATGTCACATACTAAAATAATTTTTTTTGAATTATATAACACTACTAGCTATCCGATTTCACATTTAGTTGCTAATGATTTTTTATAGCACATAATTCCTTTTAAAATTATGTGTGATTTGAGTGTTTACGCGTGTGGACTAGTTGTTAAATTTTTATGAAATTTGACAGTTTATATGAGACTGGTCAAGTCTCACCAATTTGAAACGTGCAGGTAAATTACTATGTCAAGCCTTGAGCCATCCAATGTTATACATTGCATACGAGTAACAAAATTTATATCTTATGAATATCATGCATGTGCATGTGCATGCAGATGTTTACACTATTGGAATTATGGAATTTTGACACCTTGACCCCATCATTTCCTGATGGTTCTTGTTTACAGTCGGAGCGAACAAGAGCCATATGACTATTCGGACCTTTGCAAATTGTGACCAGAGTCACAAAATCCGATGTAGGTTCGAGAGTGAAGGCTATTGGATCAAGAGGGTTGAGGGTTTCCTCTAGTCAACGTCGAAAATAATGGTGCCTTATGATGGTGATTTGTCAAGGCTTGAGTATTATTTTCTCTTAGTAAATATGTGAAACTTTAGAGCTTGAGTATCTTTGACTATTTTCCCTGTGTGAGAAAGTTAGGTTGTCGAGAGAACGTAAGCCAAATCCCTGACATCAAACCTTCTCGTATCATATGCATATGGCAGTTGAAAAATAGGATTTCTCGCTCAGGTTAATCTACTAAGGGGAGATATAACCATGTGCTAGAGAGGACCCCTGCATCCACAATAATGCATATCCTTGGAGGTGCACCTGAAATCCACTATAATCACCGTTATTTATTGAGTTGACTTTGATGAGTCAAGTATTAACCCCTAACATACTTTGTGGATCATGAGCCATGCCGGTTCAAATTGAAAAATGGACTTAAGATTTCAGGACTAGCTGAGTGATTTCCTAATTACCCAATTTTATTTCCTAAGGATCTTAATTTCTTTTAAAAATATTTCTTAGATGCTAAACTAATTCAATATGATGGAGGATGGTTAAAAATGATATTTGGTGATTTTTGAGAAATTTTGATAATTTATTATTTGAAAAAGGAAATTGTTTGTGCCTTTTTATGATCTCAAGACTATAATCACAATATTGGAGACTTATATAACACGATTAGCTACTATGCTTTGCAAAAGATAATGATAATAAAATGAATGTGTTTGTTATGTCATTGTGATAATTGAAATGTTTCTAGTTATATTAGTTTTTTTAAAAAGTTATCTTCTGATCTCTTCAACCTATTTGATCTCATTTTATGACATATTTATATCCTAAACAATATCCAAAATGATACAATAGTCTTTCTTTTTACGGTCTTCTTTTCCTTCTTCCTCTCTCTCTCTCGTACTCCCTCTGTTTCTCGAACTTCAACCTCTATCTCTTTCTCCTATGCTCCCCCCCCCCCCCCCGCCCCTCCTCTGTCTAGCCTCTCTTCCCCAACCCCTCTCTCTCTCTCTCTCTCATAGTCCATCTTGTCTAAGATTGGTAGCTTTGAGATAGGGGAGAAAGATTCTCCTATGCTCCTCCGCCCCCCTCCCCCCCCCCCCTCCCTCTGTCTAGCCTCTCTTCCCCAACCCCTCTCTCTCTCTCTCATAGTCCATCTTGTCTAAGATTGGTAGCTTTGAGATAGGGGAGAAAGATTCTCCTATGCTCCTCCGCCCCCCCCCCCCCCCCCCCGCCCCCCCCCCCCCGCCCCCCTCTGTCTAGCCTCTCTTCCCCAACCCCTCTCTCTCTCTCTCTCATAGTCCATCTTGTCTAAGATTGGTAGCTTTGAGATAGGGGAGAAAGATGCACCAGTAAGGCATGGATTTCAGGCTCTAGCTTTCGTTGGAATGCTCTTATAGATATGTATTCAAGATGTGGGTCACTAAAGAAAGCAAAGGAAGATCTTGCAAAGGAAGATCTTCGTTATTATGCCTCAAAGGGACTTGGTTTCTTAGAATTCCATGATAACTTGGTATGGCCCGCATGGGTTTGCATGGATGTTGTTAACCTCTTTCACCATTTTAGAGTTTTTTAGGGTTTTAGGACTTTGCCCAAACCACTGCATATTCACTAATTGGCTTCCAGCTTGTAGCCATGATGGTTTAATAGATGAGGGTCGCCAGTTTTTTGATATGATGAGATTGGATTATGCCATTGAACCGGCTATTAAACAATATGCTTGCATGATTGATCTCTAAGCACCCTCAGACCAATTTTTTGAGACAATGGAATTCATATCTAGAATGCCCATGCAGCCCACTTCTTTAAATGTCTTTTTGGACATATGTTTTGGGGGCCTGTAGAATCCATGGAAACATTGAGCGTGCCCAAAAAGCAGCGGATTATCTTTTGAGCTTAAGCCTGAAAATTCAGTTAGAAAAGCACTTTTGGCTAATATATTCAGTTGGTCGATGGGAAAATGCAGCACAGATAAGGTCTTTAATGAAGGAATAATGTGTTGGAAATTTACGGAAATGTTGATATAATAATTTGATCGAAAAATAACAAAGAATGTAATAGGGGTGAAGAGGAAGTAGTATCAATTAAAAAATATTTCATTATTGCATTTCAACTACGAATAATAACAAAGGTTACCATGATATAGTGAGGTGAGGTCTTGAAGACCACACTTTCTTTTCGCTCGGCAATCTCTTTCTTCTCACGATGTTCTTAAACCCAAGATATGCATGCCTATAAGGCTATTGAACCGCCATGTTACACGCTTTTGTTTTATCGCCATGCTAGACAAATTAAGATAAGATAGCGGTGGAAAAGACAAATTAATATTTTAATAGAAGAAGCCCCATCGTTGTAGTTGGAATATGTGGGAAAAGATGAGAGAGAATACAACATTTATTAGCATAAGAAGAAGAGGGCCATTGTCTTTGGGCTAATCATCACCTCTTGTGGAACTCCAATAAGAACTATAAAAAATTTTGAGGGTTTGCAATGACTGCAACTAAGTTTATATTCAAGGCTTAAGGGAGAAAAATCATAATTGTTTACATTCAAGGCTGAAGGGAGAAAAATCATAATAAATATGGGGGGTTGGGGTTGGGGTTGGGGTTGGGGGGGGGGGGAGGGGCGGGGGCGCGGGAGGGGAAGAGAGAGAGCTGGGAGTCAAAAGAAAGAGAGGGACTAGGGGCGGGGGAAGAGAGTGAGCTTGGAGTCGGAGAAAGAGAGGGACTAGGAGAGAGAGAAACAAAGGTTGGAGTTGAAGAAAAAGTGGGACTATATGAGAGAAGAAAATCATAAAAAGAGAGAGTCACTGTCGTGTTATTGAATATTGTTTGGGACATAAATATATCATGGTTCAAATGGGTGTAGGGGATAAGAAGATCGCTTTTTGAAAAAGTTTTTTGAAAAAATTAATGGCGCTTGATATATTTTAATTTTGTGGGCCTATTAGAAAAGGGTGCGGTTTGTATAGAGCCTAAGCTCTAAACAATCAAATTAGAACCTACTTCTAAATAGCGTCAAGAAATGTGGTTTCAATGTTGGAAATCTTTGTGATAGCTTTAAAATATATTTTCATATATATTTATGAAGTTCATCACTTCAAAAATAGTGTAGATCGAAATATCTATCATATCTTGAAAATTGACGGTCCAAAAATGCGTTATAAAATACACTATTTTCAAAACTTGCAATCTACTTTTTTCACATGTCCATGCATCTTGATGTCGAGATGATCATTTGAAGATATTTGGGCATCAAAACAACCTCTTCTAATGAAATTTTTGAGTAGGCTCAAATTTGATTGTTTAGAGCCTCGGCTCTATGTAAACTTTTCTCATTAGAAAATGACACACCAAATTAGAGATGTACATATATATTTTTCCTTTTTTTATCTATTTATTGTCTTATATTTAGGGCTAATATTGTCATCATTATTACTTCATTTTGAGAAAAACATCTTTCAAACTATCAAACCACCTCAAATTTTCAATATTGGGGTAGTTAGGTCAACCAAGTAATCAACAAGTGCTTAGCTTTAAAAAAGAGAGTTTCAATGAAATACATTTTCATATATTTTGTTGAAAATACCCAAAATGCTTTTAATTCGAGTATAGATTTATAAACAAGCAAAAGCACACATTTTGTGTTTGGAACTCAAAACAAGTAATGATAGATTAATCATTTGTCTTATGCCGCTTAAGTTGAACCAAATGACGTAAATGTCTATGATTTTTCTGTGCTCCAAACTCGGAACTAGAGATTCTAACGAGAAACATGTTATGGGCTTTAAAAACATAATCAAACGTATTCATATCATTTGACTTGCACCACTCGTAAGGGAAAAATTACCAAGATACCCCTATTTGGTTTGGATTTCATATTCAAATAAAAAAAATTTAAATATTTTTTTATAAAACTTACAAAAATAACCAATTTCTTAATTAATTGGCTTATTTGACGAGCATGCAACTTTTTGGAGTTTAAGGTGGTTTGATATTTTTCCCATTTTATATTGCAACTCAAAACATGCAGTAATGCCTAGGAGAACCTTTTGTTGGAGGGGCCCACGTCTAACGTCAGCTCCGGATTACCGGAATTGGTAAAACAACTTTGAAGTGGCATGCAAAATCGTGGGCTGCAATACAAGTCCCTCACAATCTTGGGTGAGGTTTGTATAAGGTATCAACTTTATACTATTGAAGTAAGGTGGCTAAAAATGTACTTTTGGTGCCGCAAAGCCTTGTAATAATAATAAAATATATTTTTTTCCCCTCAATTATGAAATTTAAAGTTTCAGAATAGTTACCAACAAGTAGATCCATAAGCTCTCGAAAAACTTGGAAATAGATAGTCCAGATAATGTGTTAAAAGATAAGCAATTTTTAGGACTAAAAATCCCTTTTTTTTATGTCTATGAATCTTGAAGTTGCCATGACCGATTTGAGCGCTTTTTAGCATAAAAACAACCTTCTCTAGTGGGTTTTTTAGGTGCACCTTACTTATACAATATAAGGTTGACACCTTATATCAACTTTTTCCATCTTTACAAGGATTAGGCATAAAGTGGATTGAATTATCTCGCGGATCGAATTATTAACCTTCATCCACCTCGACATTGATTTGCCTAGAAAGAAGTATAACATTTTAAATATTCAGACAAAAGTAACTTTAGCATTTCAAATATACAATCAATTAATCATTTCAAATATACAATCAATTAATCATTTCCAATACACAATCAATAGGATTTCAATTTCTTTTCTTGAATGTTGAATTGATCCAATAATTGGCGGTCGATTTCGTTTGCTTCCAAATTTTCTCATCTAATTTCCGGAAAGGTCACACTATGGAAAAATTAGTATGATATATGCAAAGTTGCAATCACAATGATGAACATGTGGTTTATCACTGCCCATCAATGGATTGAACGAGGATGATGGAGGGACAGTATGGGCGTGCAATGCATCTAACCGTAAAACTCGTTGATGATACGGTGATAACCTCATGAGCACTATACGATGAACATGTGGTTTATCACCGCTCATCAATGGATTGAACAAGCATGATGGAGGGACAGTATGGGTGTGCAATGCATCCAACGATCGAACCCATTGATGATACGTTACGATCTCATGAGCACCATACGGGCCTCAACTCTTGGCAAAAGCACAGCTACCTTTTTCCAACAGACCTCATCCGGCGACCAAAAATAAATTTATTTTTATTTATTTATTTATATTTTATAAATGATATTAAGTTGCAATTGGGGTTTTAGATTTTTTTATAAGTAGAATTGAATAAAAATAAATATTGATCAAAATAAATTTCAAGGTACTTCTATATTTTTTTATTTAATATATTTTAATTATTTTTATTGTATTATCTTTATAAAATAAACCTACACCTTAAAATTTAGATAAATAATTTATTTAAATAAACAATTTTTTGACCGTTAGACTGAGCTCTCCTCCATGATCTCAGCCATTGTGCACCCTACTTTTACATTTCAAAAACTCGGCGATTCATGCTTTGCAGTTTGTATAAAGTCGTTGGACTACTTCTACACGACCGCGGGTGTACGTCCTACGTGTGAACGAAAAGAGCTCCTTTCTGCGGGTCAAATTTGTCCAACGGCGACGGCACCAACAATACCCTCTTAAAGAGATACAAAACGAACAGGAATTGCTCTGCAACTTGTGTACAAGTCTTAGAGAGAGAAAGAGGAGAGGGTCGATTGGGTCTTCAATGGAGACGGTGTTGGAGGATGAAGTGCAGAAAAGTGATCCTCTC